>NW_026932379.1:0-50736 GCF_032062105.1 Saccostrea cuccullata | reverse complement strand
ACTCTGACCAAGGTCGACAGGGGGTGCGCATTTTGAGGAGATAAGCCAGGTTTACAAATTAAAAAAACCGGACCAGCCCCTATCACCCACAAAGTGATGGAATGGTAGAGCGTTTTAACAAGACGCTATGACATTGTTTAGCGCTTACGTGAACGACCATCATTCACATTGGGACAAACACCTACCATTTGTAATGATGGCTGACAGGGTTTTCCGTTATGAAACAACTGGCTACACACCCAATTACCTGATGCTGGGAAGAGAAGTGTCAACACCACCTGACATCATGTTTGAAATGCCCCGGTCCCTGAAGAATTTTCCCTAAAGACAAATGGGCCTGGGAATTAAAAGAAACCATGGAAAGTGCACACAAACATGTCAGAGAGAAAAAAAAAAAAAGCCATGGTTAGACGAAAAAAGTATCACGACCAAAAGTTGTCATGGCAAAAATTTTGAGCCAGGTTCCAAGTCTATGTGTTCTTTCCAATTAAGAAGGCAGGTCGCTCGCCACAGTTTACCAGTTACTGGCGAGGTCCTTACAAGGTTTTCAAAGATGACAGATATTACCTTCAAGGTTGACTGTGGACGTGGTGGAATACCATAAGTGATACACGTTGACAGAATGTGTCGCAGGTACCCTCAAACATTACAAGGTGAAACGCCGATGATGAGAGGACGGCACCAAAGACAGCCTGAACCTTTAGGTGATGTAGCAGGGGAAGAACAAAAGTCAAATAACCATTTTGATGGAGACGACATCCCTGTTAGACGTAGGAGAAAACCACAGTGGATGGAAGACTACGTTTTATTTTAAAAAAGTCACAATTTCAGGCATTCAAGATTTATAAAGAGAAATATTGTAAATAATAAATCATATGGGGGAAAAAAAAATCTTTAGTGGGGGTAAGAAAAAGGGTTTGTTTTTTAGTTTGTTTTAAACGTTAGACCTACGTTATCTTTCAAAGCCTTAAACACTAAAAATTATTAATGTTACATCATAAAGTGTATGAATGCCATTGTACGAGGACTGCACTGGAATAATACACATAGTATTAGAGTGCTTTGAGACCTTCAGGTGACGGAATAAAAAACCTTTACTCGTTTATTTCCTAACATACTATTGTAAACCTGAACAATGCAGATAGTTGCAGGGAATAGACAGTGAAGAGTTTAGTGTTGATCATAAGGCATAAGACCTGAATTAGGCAGTCACTTGGTTATGTAAAAGGTGGCATACCACAAATAAAGGTGGGGGAAGTGCCAGGATACAGTGCTTGTGGAATGGTGGACAAGAAGAAATTTGTGTACGGAGACACCCCTTGACCACAGTTAGTGGTTGTCCAATCAAAAAGAAACCATTTATATTGTATTTGATTGTATAATTTTATTTTGGTCAACAAAAACCTAAGTTAACAGGTTAAAAAACCGAGTGTAACGCCTGGTATCAAGACATATCACCACACAAACACCAAGCTCGGCCGCGTTGCACGTTACATGATTATTAACACCTATGATGCTGTAGATAAAATGTGACCCACCATATAATTAGTGTAGATAGTGATTGTGAGGACATATATAAAACAACTCTCCCGGTATTTTTTTTATTTTATTTTTTTATTAATGCTAACGAAACCTTTTCTAACATTTGTGTGACCATATATCTTTTTTCCCCTCCATTTCTATCAATTTCAGAAACTCCACTTTTTTTTTACTATTTCTCTTTGAGTTAATATTGTAACATGAAATTTGAGGTAGTGATTTAATTTTTAATAATAAATGGGGATATTACATAAAATACGAAAATCAATTTCAAAAGAAAATTTTTTAAAACCCGTTTTATTTTTAAAGAAATTTAGAAAAGTTGACTTGTACCATGTGGGACCCTGTATCACTCATTTTCATGTGAGTGTGTAGTATTCATGGAATTTGCATAATTATTCAATGTATTGAGGATTTTTATCAGTATTTACTCATTTTCATGCAATGATCTAGGGTGGGTGCCCCCCTAGAATTTGCATAATTAATGTGCATAGTAAAGTAACTTCTTAAATATACCTTGGCCCCCCTCCCTAAAATTGCAGACCCCTATTCAAAAATAAATCAAGTAATATTTCTCTAAAGATTTCAATATTAGATCAAAATACAGATTACACTAAAATGCATAAAATACCAAAAAAAAAACTCTTGTGTGCATTGGGGGTAAATATCTGCATGTTTAGACCTATTTTTATTTCTTCCAGTGAGTCCGGTATACAGCGTTTGTCAGAGTCTGTGTATACTGGACTGTGTCGTGAAGTGGGGACTCCTACAAGAGAGTCACCATCAGGAGAGACGTAATGGACATCAGAAACTTTCAGGAATCGAAAATCATCAGTTGATGGTGACTATGCCATATTGAGTGGCAGTCGTCGAGAAGGATTCAGAACTGGAGGGATCAGATGTGGATTTATGTATTCTGACAACCGTTTTATTGTAGTCTGGGACTTAGATCAAGCTCAGGTTCATGAGTTAGGTAAAAGGACTCTCCTTCTGTGTGACAGATCTGAAAGTCCCCCTGGATATACTTTACTTCAGGTAATATTATCGAGATATGACAACTGAACTCAATGAGACAAGGGGTTCAAAATGAATAACAATTTTTATATTTCCAGTTCTAAATACAGACAATCGTTTTTATCAGTATCCTACACTGAACATGGACCCTGTATAGGTCGCTATCCTATGGATTTTGCCTATTGTTTTCATTGCAATTTTTGGCCTCCATCTGCTTCCTCATGGATAGACAGAAGTCACTCTTGGCCCCAGCGTCAAGTTGTTCAAGAGATTGTCAGAAATAGATGTCACCTTGTAGCTATAGGACACAAATTAGGACGTCATGAAATTCATGAATGGAGAATTTCTTTTTCTCTGGCAGAACAAAAACTTGTGTATTCAATGAACCACTGTCAATTCCTTACGTATGGTTTGCTCAAAAATTTCCTTAAAGAAGTCATAAGCAGTGGAATTGCTGACCAGGATAAATTACTTGTTCATATCACATAAAGACATTCAGTTTTCTGGGTGATTCAACAAAATGTAATACCTCACTGGTGCCCACAAAATATTCTGGAGTGCTTCGGGATTGCTTAAAATTTCCCCTTAAATGGGTGTATGAGGGGGTCTGTCCAAATTTTTTCATTCCAGAAAACAATATGTTTTTGAGTAAAATCCATGGTGAAGCACAGAAGCTTCTATTCAATAGACTGTATAGTTATATGAGAAGGGAATAGCTTGCCTACTTCACAGTTCCACCATCAGACCCTATGTTATGAAGGTCCTCCTTAATCCTAAGCAGTATATCTGTATAGATGAATTCAATCCTGCTCACCCTTGAAATTTGCAAGACAAAGATGCATCTTCATATAACACTATTGATGGAGATAAAATACAGTCCTTTTATATTTAGACCTACATAGTTGTATTCAGAGTCAAACAAACTGTAGAACATCTACTAATTTTTCCACTGACACAGTATCAAGTTGTTTGGTTACAGAAACAAAAAGTGTCTACTTTCATGCAATGCATTTCAATTACTAACAGGTGGAAAAAAGTGTGCCAACAAAATGAAATATAAATTAAAAAATGTCCTGTCAAATGCTAAAGTAGCAGCAAAGTTTATCATTTCTGATATATTGTACTTATCCATGTACCATTATCGTACATCTAGATACAGGAAAGCACTATCTATTATAGAGAAGACCAAAGCCAAGTTTCAACATTTGAATCATTTAACAGTATCGACTCAGAGAGATTTCGTGACCCATTAGAACAGTATTTTTGGCAAAACGAAAGCAGATTAAAAGGGGATATCCAACTTTATTCTGGCCTCTATTACATATATGAATTAATACCAGAACAATCTGGAAAAAATAGAGTTCTGTGCATCCCCCCATTAGTCATGTCATACATGCTTAATATTGTTCCATTCATACTAAAACAAAAAGAGCACAACGAGCTCTCAATGATCTACAGGTCTTAGTCCAATTTGATCAGGAGGTATATATTTATAAAATATACAAAGACAAAATCAAACCTAGGAATCTGTCAACATATCTTTGGGGACATTCAGTCTGTTTATTTTCATACCAACAATCCCTCAGAAAAGCCATTCAAAAAACAAACTGTTACACTATGAGAAAAGGGGAAATTTTGACATCAACCCCCAAACTTAAGTTCATGTGATAAGTCAAATGTAAACAGGAGGCAGAAATAAATTTAAAAAGTACTGATCAAATTTTGAAAAAGATAAGGAAACCTATGGTTAGAATGCATAGCGAGATGCTTTTTAAAAGATAAAATAATTTATATATTGAATTGAAGGGTATTGTGGGTAACTCTTGATAATCAACATTATAGTGCCACTTATATAATTCATAGGATATTAACTTGAAAATAATAAAAAAGTAAAAAATATAAATTATGGGTCTCCTTAGAAAACTAGCTCTGGTTCCTGAAAATTTTTACATGAACGGAAGGTGCCTTATCCAATATCTTTAGCTGTTCTAAGGCATGGCAGACATTGGTCTGTGAATTTAAGGCATAAGCATGGAGGGATAACTTAAGGTAAGATTCTTCTCACACCAAAACTGTATTTAACAAGAGGCCCATGGGCCACATCGCTCACCTGAGCACTGTGGCTAGTAAAATTATAATTTGGTTTATTATTGAAAAGGTAAAATCCAAAAGTAGTCCCATGAACAACCATGGATTTTCTATCTTTGAGAAGATGATTTTTAAAGAATTTTCCTATATATTTCTATGTAAAACTTTGGTCGGCCATTTTGGCCCCCCCTACCCCTGGGGGTCATGATTTGAACAAACTTGAATCTACACTACCTTAGGATGCTTCCATATAAATATGGTGAATTATGGCTTGGTCATTCTTGAGGAGAAGATTTTTAAAGAATTTTCCTATATATTTCTATGTAAAACTTTGGTCGGCCATTTTGGCCCTGCCCTACCCCCGGGGGTCATGATTTGAACAAACTTGAATCTACACTACCTGAGGATGCTTTCATATAAATATGATGAATTACGGCTTGGTCATTCTTGAGAAGAAGATTTTTAAAGAATTTTCCTATATATTTCTATGTAAAACTTTGGTCGGCCATTTTGGCCCCGCCCTACCCCCGGGGGTCATGATTTGAACAAACTTGAATCTACACTACCTGAGGATGCTTCCATATAAATATGATGAATTATGGCTTGGTCATTCTTGAGAAGAAGATTTTTAAAGAATTTTCCTATAAATTTCTATGTAAAACTTTGGTCGGCCATTTTGGCCCCGCCCTACCCCAGGGGGTCATGATTTGAACAAACTTGAATCTACACTACCAGAGGATGCTTCCATATAAATATGATGAATTGTGGCTTGGTCATTCTTGAGAAGAGGATTTTTAAAGAATTTTCCTATATATATATTTCTATGTAAAACTTTGGTCGGCCATTTTGGCCCTGCCCTACCCCCGGGGGTCATGATTTGAACAAACTTGAATCTACACTACCTGGGGTTGCTTTCATATAAATATGATGAATTAATGGCTTGGTCATTCTTGAGAAGAAGATTTTAAAGAATGTTCCTATATATTTCTATGTAATACTTTGGTTGGCCATTTTGGCCCCGCCCTAACCCCAGGGGTCATGATTTGAACAAAATTCAATCTACACTACCTGGGGATGCTTTCATATAAATATGATGAATTATGGCTCAGTCATTCTTGAGAAGAAGTTTTTTAAAGAATTTTCCTATAAATTTCTATGTAAAACTTTGGTCGGCCATTGTGGCCCCGCCCTACCCCCGGGGGACATGATTTGAACAAACTTGAATCTACACTACCTGAGCATGCTTCCATATAAATATGATGAATAATGGCTTGGTCATTCTTGAGAAGAAGATTTTTAAAGAATTTTCCTATATATTTCTATGTAAAACTTTGGTCGGCCATTTTGGCCCTGCCCTACCCCCGGGGGTCATGATTTGAACAAACTTGAATCTACACTACCTGAGGATGCTTTCATATAAATATGATGAATTACGGCTTGGTCATTCTTGAGAAGAAGATTTTTAAAGAATTTTCCTATATATTTCTATGTAAAACTTTGGTCGGCCATTTTGGCCCCGCCCTACCCCCGGGGGTCATGATTTGAACAAACTTGAATCTACACTACCAGAGGATGCTTCCATATAAATATGATGAATTGTGGCTTGGTCATTCTTGAGAAGAAGATTTTTTAAGAATTTTCCTATATATTTCTATGTAAAACTTTGGTCGGCCATTTTGGCCCTGCCCTACCCCAGGGGGTCATGATTTGAACAAACTTGAATCTACACTACCTGAGGATGATTCCCCAAAGTTTCATCATTCCTGGCACAGTGGTTCTTGAGAAGAAGAATTTTAAAACATGCCACCAAATTTTCATTAATTCCCAAAATTATCTCCCCTTGAATGAGGGCGTGGCCCTTCATTTGAACAAACTTAACCCCCTTCACCCAAGGATGCTTTGTGGCAAGTTTGGTTGAAATTGGCCCAGCGGTTCTTGAGAAGAAGTCGAAAATGTGAAAAGTTTACAGACAGACAGACAGACTGACACCGGACAAAATGTGATCAGAAAAGCTCACTTGAGCCTTCGGCTCAGGTGAGCTAAAAATTAATGAAATTTTCACATAACCAAGAAGACAACAATACTAAGTGATGGTATCAGTAAGATACATTTTGACCGTTTTATATTAGAGTCAAGATCAGGTTGAGGTCATTACCTTTTCCATGGACATTAAGATTAAAAATGACTATATCAAATCATGCGGACTGATCTTCTATTTCAAATAATTAAATGTTTTTCTTTTTGCATAAAAAGATATAACCATATAAGGTCTTTAAGATGATATTACCATATTGACACAAATAGTTTAACAAAAATGGATTTATTCTAATCCAAATTTTTCTTTAAGTTTTAGGATACCTAAGTTATTTTTCTATGCACCCTATATTTGAATTTTTCTTATTTTCACATATGGTAGAGAAGTCATATAGAAATACAAAATGATACAAAAACAAAAAGTTTTGACTGTTTAATAAGAGAATAAAAAACACTTTTTACGGATATTTGGCTCATATCTGTACTTAGATTGGAAGCTTTAAAAGCTTTCATAACTGTAGTCTCTTCGGAAAATCAAATTTATTTGATATATTTTAAAACTTTAATCCCTTATTATTTATTTAGCTAACATTTGAAAAATTATTTAAGTCTTTGATTGTGTAAAAATTATAACTAAATTCATTGTTCTATAATAAGTTTGATAGGCAGAAAAGAAGATATTTTCATACGCCAACATTCTGCCAAAAATATAGTCCCTGCTAGTTTTCAAACACAGTTTACTATTTCTATTTAAAGTTGTACAATTGTGATGAAGAATGAAAAATATGCTCTTTTAAATCTCTTTCACCTAAATATAAAAGACATATTAGCAAATATACACATTTAGTCAGAAACCAGAGAAGAATCCTACCTTATTTATGTAATTAATTTAGTTATCCAAACAGTAAAACATGCCTATAACAAGTTGCTTCCTTACAATCTTAATTCAATAAATACGTTAAATTTACAAAAATATTTTAAATTTATTGGAATGAAAATCACTTTGCTGTAGTGTCATTTCATTATCGGTGTGTTTTGTTATAAGAGTTTTGTCTCTTCCCAATTCCCTGGCTCCTCTGTTTGTTCATATTAGATTTTGACTTTTAAAAAAACAACTAGATATAATGGACCAAAGAATCTCAGTAGCGATATTTTCCCCCATTTTTGAATCAAGCAGTTAAACAAGTTTACTGACTGGCATTTCAATCAATTTGAAGTTTTATTAAACATTGTAAATGTTTATTTTTTTAAATAAATATAATTTAAACTGAAATATAAATTTATTAACTACTACATTTAATTCAATATTTGGTCATTAGCAAAATTATTGTGTTAAAACACATTCTGATTGCTCACACAAATACTCTGAAGTTGACATCAAAGAGATGCTTGAGTTTCTGATTGACAATATCTATGTGGTTTTTGGAGACCAGGGGCCCATTTTACAAAAGGACTTATGACTTAAGACCAAATTTAATTCTTCATATAACTTTTTAATTGACATTACATCGAAAATTATTTTAAACTTTTTAAAAGGAATGTGATAAGATATTTTTACACAAACAATTTCAAGAAGAATTACTAATTTTGCAATATTTTACAATAATCTGAAGTTTTTAGTCCTAGTCTTAAGTTCTTTTGTAAAACGGGCCCCATGTATTCCAACAATCTATTGGAATACCAATGGGTACCAATTGCGCTCCGTTATTAGCAGACCTATTTTTATATTCATACGAAGCAGAATTTGTGCAAAATCTTATGCGTGAAAAGAAGAAAACACTTGCTGTGGCCTTCAACTCGACTAATAGTGTCCATCCCTAGAGATATAATCCATGCACGGTTGGTCCAGGTAGAACTTAATCTTCGTTTACCAAAACATCGAACAATTCTATTTACAAATTCAATTCAATATTCAGGTGTAAATTTATGGAATAACCTACCATTACATGTAAAATTGTCACCATCTTTAGCTATTTTTAGACGAAATGAAGAAAAAATTATAATTAGCCAACGTCTGTAAATAAATGTTTGTATATATATATATATATATCCTTTGTACATGATGTATGATTATTACTATTGTTTTCAAACGTCTCCAGAACAATTATTATTGACTTCTTCATTTTGAGTCTTTATTCATTAGCTGTACATTACATTTAACTACTCATGCATTAACGAACTTTACATGTTTTATCTTTGATTGTATCATTTTATGTAATATGTTGTTTGAATTTAGAAGGCCCCGGGGAAGAATAGTACCTTGTACTAATCGGGTTACCTTCTCTAAATAAAGCATTATTATTATTATTATTATCATTATTATTATTATAACTTACTGCCACTTAGAAATGGACATGCTTTGAAACTTAGATCAGATCCAACATCTGAAACAATTAGTGTGGTAGTGCGCATCCTTAGCTGCGACATCAGTTAATTTTTAGCCTAGGTAGGGCTTTTAGTTACTTTGGAATGGACCTGATCAAATATGTAGGTATGATCGTGATCCAAGCAAGTCTGGAAGTGTATATTCCTAGATCAACATGTATGACAATTCAGATAAGACTTAGAATTATTTAGTAATGGACCTGATTCAAAATGTAGGTCAGATCCAGCATCAGGCTGAAGTGACACAAAACCTAGATACGTTCACTTTTGAATATACTCTCAATTTTAATAATTAGATAAGTTGAATGAAATATATAAAGATAACGAACAGTATTCAATCTCAAAGTCCATTAAAGCAATACAAAATAGGAGCAGAGCAAACACGGACCTCCAACACGTCAGAGGGGGATCAGGTGCCAAGGAGGGGAAAGCCACCGCCGACAATTCACACCTGCCATGTGCTCGTTGTAACAATCGGTAAATAATGGAAAAAATCCGTCGACAATTCAGTTTGTATTTAATATCCTAACAATCAGTATGAAAACTGTCTGACAGCATTTGACCCGATGATAAATTGTACAATCATTGCAGTAACAGAGCGTCGCTTTGCTGGATCGAGAGCATGATATAAAAGTTTCACATGTTTCATCATATTATTCATCGACTGGATGTTTGATTTCAATGAAAGCTGAAAGCAATACTAATTTGCACATGAAATACAGAACCTAGCAATACCACTTACAATACTGACCAATCGTATTGAATGATTGTTCACGAGAATGCAGTAGTAAAACAATAATGACATATGGACAGGCGTATCAACTTTTAACCAAGGATTTATCTTTGTCTACTTTTCCACCAAGTCTTATTGAAATCAGACCAAACTCTACTCTTCTTTACGATAGAAACTTGTCAATCAAAATCTAATTCCCGGAATTCTATCTTTGTATAGTTTACTTGTAATGGAAGTCTTATAAAAATTTCATAATTCGGGCATCTCCCTACCGTCATGGAGTCATGATTGGAATATATACTTTGAATCTTCGCTACCTGAGGATGCTTCCATATAAATATAACCAATCAAGGCTTTGCTATGTCAAGAAAACTTTTTAAGAATTTTATTATTACATGTGTTCCTTTGGAAAACTTTGACAACCCATTGTGATCCCCCCCCCTGGGGTCATGATTTGAACAAACTTGAATCTAAATTACTCCAGAGTGCTTCCATATAAATATATCCAATCATGGCTCTGCTGTTCTTGAGAAGAAAACCTTTAAAATTTAAATTTTACATGTACTCCTTTGGAAAACTTTGATCACCTATCGTGACATCCCCGGGGGGGGGCATGATTTGAACATATTGAATCTGAAGTTGCTTTCATAATTATTACAATTCTCAGTTAATCTTGGACTTTCAGTGAGGCATGGTATTTTTGAGTTACATGGTTAGCTTCTGAAATTTACACAGCCTTTTCTTCACTGTTGAAATATACATTTCGGCGAATGTCAACAAGTGTATCAACGATACAATGATATCGTTTCGTACGGCAGAGAGGTGGGGCTTAAGTCGTCTCATGGTTGTAAACAACAATTTTAAGTTGCTATGTTATCAATTTCTTAACCAATGAGAATTTACGCCATTAGAGGTACGTTAATTATGTAGTGTAGGAAAAGTCACGCGCAACTGAAAGTCCCAGGTTAACTGAGAATCGTACTATATGATTACTCTTGGCTTTGAGGCAAGTTTTGAATTCTGATAAAGTGTAGAAAACTTATTCTTTTTTATGTTTCTGACTTTTAAAAAAATTAGTGATTTCAAAATCATTTAAAAATTCTTTGAAATTTTGAAAAGTTTTTTCTGGATCCAATCTTCCATTATATGTAACATTATTAGTAGACATGTAGGCATTTGTAGAGTCAAAAGAAGCAGAAGCAGAATTCATCTGAAAACTTCTACATAAGAAAAAAACCATTTGGGATGATAAAGGAAGAACAATGTAAAAAACTGTCAAATATCAGAGGTGAGATCTAGAGTCAGTTGCGAGGAGTGAGCATCCCCTGCCGACCTGTCACACCCATCCTGTGCTCTTTGTCATGACCAGGAAATAACCGAAAAATCCGTTGTCAATTTAGTGTGTAAATAATAAACTAACAATCAGTATGAAAAACGTATGTCAGCATTTGATTTGATGAATTGTATCTGCTGACAAGGTCATTATATTGACCATACAACTTTGAAAGATGACTTAAGGTATCCGATCCAAATAGCTTAGATTTATAAATCTGAATGCATAACAGATATAAATTGGCTGAATACTAAGTATATGTAGATATAATCTTCATGTTTTAGTCTCAATATGTAAGAGTGGAATGTGTCCTTATTTTTTTACCCTGACCTGTCCTTCAAGAGTTACACCCCTTTGCTTTTATTCAATGAAGTTTAAATACTTGGAAAGAAGATTTTTAAAAGGTTTCCCTACGTTTTCCTATGTAAAACTTTGATCGGCCATTTTGTCCCACCCTACCCCCAGGGGTAATGATTTGAACAAAACTTTAATCTACACTACCTGGGGATGATTCCACGAGAGTTTCATCTTTCCTGTCTCAATGGTTCTTGAGAAGATTTTTCCTATATAAAACTTTAATCGGCCATTTTGGCCCCACCCTACCCTCGGGGGTCATGATTTGAACAAACATGAATCTACACTACCTGAGGATGATTCCACATGAGTTTCATCTTTCCTGGCCCAGTGGTTCTTGAGAAGATTTTTTTTAAAATGCCATAAATTTTTCTCCAATTCATAATTATTTCCCCTTGGAAAAGGGTGTGGCCCTTCATTTGAACAAACTTGAATGCCCTTTACAAAAGAATACTTTATAGCAAGTTTGGTTGAAATTGGCCCAGTGGTGCTTGAGAAGATGAAAATTTGAAAAATTTACAACAACACGGCAATGACGACAAACAACGGACAAATTTTGATCAGAAAAGCTCACTTGAGCCTTTGGCTCAGGTGAGCTAAAAAGTGTATTTGGTGAAAAATTATTTTTTAAAGGTTTTTCTATTCTTAAAAATTATATACATCTTCCCACCATAGATTTTTTTAAAAATATTTTTAGTATTTCAATTTTTATTTAAGAAATTTGCTTGTTCCCATAGACCTCAATGCAATTTTCATACTGCTCGAGTAATTATTTTTGAAAATTTCTCCTGGTA
This sequence comes from Saccostrea cuccullata, assembly GCF_032062105.1. Lineage (NCBI taxonomy): Eukaryota > Metazoa > Mollusca > Bivalvia > Ostreida > Ostreidae > Saccostrea > Saccostrea cuccullata. Next base: position 38,462 of record NW_026932379.1, on the reverse strand, counting down.
AATTTGTTTCTACTCTCAACTGCTTTGAATAAGTTTCAGAGTATTTAATACAGGATGGATAATTCAGGTTAGAAAATTATGTCCTTAAACAAGACTGCTGATATTTTTTTTCATCTTTTCTTTGTCAATTACTTAATTAATATTATAATATGAGTTAAACAACAGAAAATTGAAGGTAAAACCATTAAGGACGTTCGATCCTGAGATTTTGAGCATATTTTGGTCAGGTCCTTTATTTAGAAAATTCTGCATCATTTTAAAGTTCAAACATTTAATCTGAATTCTACAGTGCAAATTTAACTATATCCAATAAAAAAAACTGCGATTAAATTCCATTCAAGTAGAATTAAGCTAGGGACTATATTTTGTGGTGGATGGTTTTTTAGACGAAAATGATCAGTTTTTCCATTTTGAACTACAACAGTACTGTTAATTTTGGATTCCTATTTTTCCATCCTGGTTGCACACAAAGCTGTTTTTGCAGTGAAATGTGTTATACTGGTTCTGAATTATCTATTAAATTATTTCTTAAGTACTCTATCAACAAAGTGTGACAAATATAGTCAATATATTCTGAAAATCCAGGAAAAAATTGAGCCAATTTTAACGTAAAATTGACACTTTTTTAGTAATATCTAAAAATTTACATCATATACCCCCACTTTTGATATTCTTTTCTAAATATTTAAGATAAATTGGACGAATTTACTTAAAATCAGAAAAAGTTTAAGACTTTAAAATAATTTTCTTGCTTATTATATTTTCAATGCCAGAAAAATCACATTTTATTAGTGCAGAAAGGTCAAATAATTGATTATGTAAAGCAATTTTAAACTTTTTCTCAGTCACAATTTTTAAATGTCTTTTTTTAAACAAACAAAGAGTTCATTTTGTTTCATGCTTTAATTGGATAAAAATATTGGAGGTAAAACAACAAAAATTTAATTTTTAATTAAGACACAAATTTCAGTGCAAGAAGGTCATAATAAATGACCTGTAGTGCCAAAAGAAGCGTATTGACCCCCATTCTTTCATTTGAATTTTAATTAAGCTATGTATGTAGAAACTTAAAATATACTTGGCTAAAAAAGTTTAAGACTTAATATCAGGATCGAACGTCCTTAATATTCACCTACATGTAACTAAATAAGACTAAACTATTTTCTTAAAAGATTTTATTCGTATTTTAAACATAATATCCAATGAAAAGACACTTCAATCATACAGCTCAAAACCCCGTTCATCTACATTCAAATATATATTGATTATCAAGATTGTATAGATCAGAATTATTTTATACAAAATGTAACTTAAACTGTAAAGAGGCTGTATTGATTAAAACTATAATCAAACTCAACAGATCATATAAAAATATTTAAGTTCTTGTATATAGTCAATTATATAACGTTTAACTGGAAAACAAAAAAATCACCCCTTTTCCTGTAAGATCTCAGTAATTTTACAGTGAATTGTTTCCAGGTTATTCCAGGAATTTGACGACCAATTGCAATCCTCTGTGTTCTTAAAGTTCTCTAACTCTGATAAAGTCTGTTGTAACACTACCACCAACTCCTTTACCTGCGTCCCTAGCTTTTTGGAAAAAAATAAACAAATATGAATTTTCAGAGACTTCCTCAAACAACATCACTAAATCCCATTTCATGAAATCTTGTATTAAAAAAAAATCCTAAAGAATATCTTAAGTATCTTTACCTTTGTAGTTATTTTACTATCATTATCCATTAGTCTTGGTCTTTTACAGCTGGGCTAAAAAAGAAACAATAAAAAATCAATCTGGAATTCCTGAATTCACACAAATTCTATGAGTATCATTACAATTACAGATTCAAAGCAAGTAATCTGAAACAGAAGGTAAATAATTCACAGGGTCAGCAAGCCTGACAGTAGTTAGAATAATCTAACTGTGATGAGGGCTTGTCCCATATATACAGTACCAGGCCATAAGTGAGTCATAATTGCATTTTTACGCTATATTTTTCATTGAAAAACCAATTTTTATAAAAACTTGTTGTGAAGTCAATTTTAGCTCAATTTCCATGATTTTTTCACTGAATCATGCAGAATTATTCAAATTTTCTTGTCTTAAAATGATAAACAAAATGACATCAAATCATTGAGAATGAATTATAAAATTGTCAGGACAAAAATTTCTAAGCTCAAATTACTAAGATTTCTGAACAAATTGAAGTCTTAAAATTTCTATTTTGCATTTGACCTGTGATTTCACAGTAATGCCTAAAGAAAAAATTATTTTGAAATAATGTGCAGAAACTTCAAAAAATTCTGCATTTTATGGTGTTTTATTCATAAAAAATGAGCAACAAATAACACTGCAATAGTGTTTTAGAAAAATGCATTCTTCAAATGAAGTATATACATGTAGTGGAAAAATGAAAGAAAAAGTGAACAAGCTTACATACCCCACGCTCCCCAAAAACTCAAAGTGCTGAAAATCCCAGAAAAAATGAAAGAATTTGGAATTTTCTGGTAACATGCACATCTACAAATTGTGTCCTAAATATCTGCAAAGTTTGATGAATTTCTATGCAGCGGTTTATGAGGAGTTGCGCTGACAAACTGTTCATCTCTATATAAAAGGCATGGCCAAAAACCTAAGTTTATAGTGCGGATATTCCCGGAAAAAATAAAGGAATCAGAATTTCCTGGTAATATGCATATCTACATATTGTGTCCTAAATATCTTTAAAGTTTAACGAAATTCTGTGCAGCGGTTTATGAGGAGTTCCGCTACAAACTGTATAAAAGGTATGGCCAAAAACCTATGTTTTTAGTGTGGAAATTCCCGGAAAAAATAAAGAAATCGGAATTTCCTGGTAATATGCACATCTACATATTGTGTCCTAAATATCTGCAAAGTTTGACGAAATTCTGTGCAGCGGTTTATGAGGAGTTGCGCTGATAAACTGTTCATCTCTATATTCAAGGTATGGCCAAATTCTTAAGTTAAAAAGCGCGGAAATTCCCGGGAAAAATAAAGGAATCAGAATTTCCTGGTAATATGCACACTTACACATTGTGTCCTAAATACCTGCAAAATTTGACGAAATTCTGTGCAGCAGTATATGAGGAGTTGCGCTGACAAAAAATCAGGACTGACGGACTGACTGACTGACACTCTGACGGACAGGTCAAAAACATCATACCTCACGCAACTAGGGGTATAATAAAATTATGACTCACTTATAGCCAGGTACTGTAGTTTTAATGTAGTATTTCTGAGCAGATCCACTATGAAATGATTTCAAAGAATACTAAAGGAGTTGCAAAGAAAATAACTACCAAAATAATCATAAGGAAACTTTTTGAGATAGTATATGCCGTTTTCACATGAAAGCTAATCCATATTATGATTCGACTCAATTTTTTCTTGTATTATTGCCAATACACAAAATGAATTCCATCGTCAAACAGGGTACCTAGGAAAATGTCATTTTAATGATAGATCGTTCTACAATATATTTAGCCTGGCAGTCATTATTATTTTGATCAGAAAAGCTCACTTTAGCTTTTGACTTGGGTATATAAAAATAATTAAACACATTTGGCATCAATTTGGATCTTTTGGCACTCTAAGATTACCTCTTCTGTCTTATAGAATTATTTCTTTCTTTGTTAACAGTAGGATTTGTGTATGGTTCCTTCCCTCAAAAACTCCAGTCGACTCAACTCTTCACAAGTGTATGGCATCTATAAGAAAATATAATTATAGAATGTTTTTGTTCTGACTCTCACTTCTAACAGTGCTCTAAGACAATCTAAGCACTGGCATAACTTCATCAGTTACTGTCAGCTTATATTATTAACTAGATGAAGATGAGTATCAATGTTTACAGAAAGACAATGGCCTAAATGGAGAAACGTTTTCTCAGAAATGGTAGAGCATAACACTGTCAGTTTTTGCAGTTTAACTATTTGCTTTCTTATCAGAAATGTTGCCATTATTAATCAAATCATCTTTTACTTATTCTTTACCATAAAATGCATATAATTTCATAAATAAGTCTGGTTTAAAGGTATTCAATTGTTCACATCTCTTAAGGAACTTCAGGTATGTTTATAATGTACAGGTAATAATAAACCACATAATTAGGTTCATAATAACTCAATGTAACTTCACCTTGCTGAGAAACTGAACCACAAAGTCTTGAAGCTGAGGTTGTTGATCAATACAATCTGGAACCACAGACTCATGTATTGTGTTCTCAGCAAACTGTGTGAAGGCAGACAACCCATGGTGGTGAATAAATAGGTCAGGAGAGGTCAAGGTCATCCCAAAGAGGTCAGATAACTTCTTCAAAATCTGAGACTGCTATAAATTGATTTCAGAAGAATTAGTGAACTGAACTACAGTAATAAGGCGATCACTCAGATATAATTGTGAAGAAACTTTGTCATGCAAACATGTAATTCAATCAATTTCTTACAATCTTCTGTAAGATTTCTTTTCTAATCATTCCGTTTCTGTTGAATTGATCTATAACTTACGATGTTATGATGTAATTGATGTAAATTTGTACTGAGGTCTGAAACTTAGATATTCACTTCTAGGTCCTTATTATGAAGGAAAAACAAGTTATTACCTTTAAATTCTCTTACAAACTTTTTGTCTGATAGTTTTTTTTTTTTCTAATGAAAAATTGGCAGTCACCTCTGGAGTTGCTGTAGGCCTGATTTTACCAAAGGACTTCAGAAAACAGACAATCGTCAGATGTAGGTGGTTTGTACAGCCTTGTTGTAACAGGGAACTTGACACAGACAGAATCTATAAATAGAAATAAATGTTGGAACAGGGAATTCATCACATACAGAATCTAAAAACAGACATAAATGTCCAGTAATACACTTCAACTCTAGTTCCTGTCAAGGCATTACTCCTTTTTGTGCAATAAATCAAAAATCAAAGACATTTTTTTTTAATTTGCTTGGCCTTTCCAAACTTGAGATAGAATTGAGTTGGTACCAAGTGGAAAAAATTTATACAAAAATATTTCTGAATATAGAGTTAAAATAGTTAAACCCTTATGATGAATAACAAAAGTATTGTTTCCTGGAGGTTAAAAATTTTTTTTATAAACATTTCCTTATCAATTCACACACAAAACTGATTTGTAGATATTAGCTCTACTGTACTTTCAAAGGACACAAGTTTTCCAGATCTTTTTTGAGTTCACTGCAAATCGAATATTACAGAAATAAAACTCCGCATTCCTAGGTAAAGCTTAATAACAATACCTTCAGTAGAACATCATTATCCAGCAGAGAGGAGAGATGTGAGCTGAGTAATACGAGTCGCTGGAGACACAGCTCGAATAGTGATGAGTCTGTCCAGTCTGAGATAAACATATTTCTCCACAGCTGACTGACCCCATCTGTAATGGACTCGGTCACGGTTGACTGGACGGAATACCCCATCGTATCACTTTTGTCCAATATCTCATATAGGCAGGAAACAGCATTCAGCTGAGAAAATAAAGAAATCTGCTTCCTGGATTCATCATATTAACCAATCAAACATAAATTTATTAAAATGAATTTAAGTGTGCATTAATTTTTTGAAAATAAATTTTAAAGGAACTATAAATTAATAAATATATACACAAATACTATTTTACATACAGGTAGAAGTAAACTACACCATTGAAATAAGTTTTTATGTTGCTATTTGAAGTAAACTTTAGAAAATGAATTGCCTGCATCAACTACATGTACATTTCCTCATCTAATATACTGACCATTCTGTAGCAGTCTTGTTGTGTCTTTTCCGAGGCAACAGAAAATTCCTGCAGAGTTTTTGAACATTTTTCTGTGACTTTGTCCACAAGATTTTGATTGTTTTCATCAGAGAGGCTGGGTAGACAGCAGGACAAGATATAAAGGGTAGAGAGGTCGTCTTCAGAGCTTAGTTTTCTTATCAACTCAGTCTGAAACACACAGAAGGTGATACATCTATAAGTAACAACAAATGAATACAAGCTTTTTACAGATTGCCTATAGATATGTGTATGCAGTGTATTGCAACTCTTAAGATGAAAAACTTTTCATGATATTTTCTAGGAAACAAATGTAATTACTATGAGATTTATAGCTTCTTCAGTGCAATTTATATGAAACCTGTCTAAATCACTATTTGATCTTTAGTTCCAAGTGTATGTTACTGAACCTAAAACTTGGTGAAATTTTAAGTTATCAATGATTTCCTGCTTAATATAAATCATTTGGATGAGAGTTTACCTGATGGTCAGAAGACAGACACTTAATTAATCGAGCGACCAATGAAAGCAATGGAGACTCATGGTCAAAAGACCAACACTGCTTAATCACTTCTAGTAAAAAGGTCACATGATCTCGACAGAGGTCAGCTGAGCCATACCTACAATATAAACAGCACCTGTTGATTATATAGGTATGAATGGAACTAGATAACATCATTACCTTAATAATAATAATAATAATAATAATACTTTATTTAAAGAGGGTAACCTGATTAGTGCAATGCACTAGTCTTCCTTGGGGCCCTCTCAACACATGCACAATAATACAATTATTAAAACATTGTACAATATTATAATAAATAATACAACATGACGTGAAAATACAAGGACATATACAGATCGATTCAAGAACATGGCATTATATAACTTTTAGTTGCGACATGTTACAATGAATTTTTCTACATTTTTACGAAAAGTTTGTACAGTTGGTGAAAAACGGATATGCAAGGGTAACTTGTTCCATAAATGAACACCGGAATAATGAAAAGAATTCTTAAATTGATTTGTTCGATATTTCGGTAGATGAAGATCATAGTTTGTTTCAGATCTAAGAACATAACTATCTGAAGAAATAAATTCAAAGGAATCTCTTAAATAAGTTGGTGCCATACCCTGAAGTGTTTTGTACAGTAATATATATTTATGAAAATCAATTAACTCATATATGGTCAGTCATCCAAGTTTTTCAAATAATGGTAGTGAAGGGGCATCATAAGCCACATCTAAAATAATCCGGGCTGCCCTTTTTTGCAATTTAAAAACTCTATCTATGCCAGCATCTGGCGCATTACCCCAAATAGTAAGACAATAATTCAAAGAAGGCAGAATGTATGCATTATGAAATAGTTTTCTCGTGTGTAAGGGAAGAAATTTTTTAATTCTGCGTAAAGTATACAATTTATAAGTCAAAGATTTACAAACTGAGTCAATATGATAATTATAGCGCAATGAGTGGTCAATATGTACTCCCAAAAGCTTTTCAGATTCAACATTTTCAATTAATTTGTTAGAAGCATATAAATTTAGTTCAGTACAATTTATTCTTGATTTTCTTTGTTGAGTTCCCATGAGCATACATTTTGTCTTGTTGGTATTTAACACCATTTGATTTTTGGAACACCAATTTTCTATCTCACACAAATCAAAGTTTAGAGCATTCTCAATACCTTCTATATTTTTATGATATGTATGTAAGGTTGCATCATCAGCAAACATATCAATATCTGTTCTATTTACATGTAAAGGGAGATCATTTATATACAATAAAAATAATAGGGGACCTAAGATAGATCCTTGGGGCACTCCTGCTGTGACGGGCAAAAAATCAGAGGAGTATGTACCTATTTTTACACACTGAGACCTTGATGTTAAATAAGATTGAAACCATTTAATAGCCATTTGGTCAAAGTGATATGATTGAAGTTTATTTATAAGAATATCATGATTAACCAAATCAAATGCCTTGCTAAAATCGATGAAAGTTATGCCTACTAAATTTCCTTGGTCCATAGCTTGTAGCCAATTATCTTACTAAGTTTTGTTAGAGCCGTTTGACATGAGTGAAATTCTCGAAATCCAGATTGTGATTTAAATAAGAGATCAAAGCTAGAGGTAAAGTTACGTATCTGATTGGCTATGTGTGTTCAGCATATTTAATACTTCGAACTCACTTATATGATTTATACTGAAAAAATTTTCTTTCCCTAGTTTAGTTTCTGTAAATTTATTTAACAATTCTGAATCAAAACTTTGTACTGACATATCTGCTAATAATTTACAGGATATTTCAGTAAAGTGTTTGTTAAAAATATCAACAATATCCTGTAAATCTTCGAAATCCGAACCATTTTGTGTTAAACGGGTAGGTGTGAAATTTTTTGAATCAGATGCCAATTGGTTTAAATAACTCCACATTTCTTTAGGACTTGAACTTTCTTCAATTGCTGATTTGTAATACTTTGATTCCATTCCTTTAATTAACGTGACTGAGGTCGAGGCTTGCTGAGCCCTCTATCATTTTTTTAGACCCAAGTCAAAATATAGCTTTGCTTTGTTAAGTAACCTTTATTTGGTGAATGCAAGCTATAGTTGCAGAATAAGATATAAGTGCAAAATTGAATTTCAGATGAAATTCATTACAAGTATTTATCAACAAAACCTGATGATGAAGCACCACACATCCTCAGCTAGTAGACGGCACCAGGGGTCATGTGAACAAACATTTTCAAACAAAATTCCTTCCTGTTAAAGATAGAAATGGATGAATATTGCTTTTAGTCACTTCCAGTTTGTATTACTTACACTCTGCATACTAATAGCAAAATATACTGTCAAAATAAAATAGTGACATTTTCATTTGAAAAGGAATGTGATATCCTGTAGTTACTCAGAAAATGTTTATTTTGTATTGTATGTAAATATTATTATGTATATGTTTGAATTTATTTCAGTTTAATAAATGACCATTAAAATAAACTTATTCGAAGAAATACGAATTAGCCTGTGTTTGAGTTATTCATATTAGCTACTATTTTTAGACCTTTTGACACAGATGACTGATTTTGACTTCTCATTGGTTATCTTGGTTTTGTAAGTTCATTCCCGTGCCAGTTGTTTCCCGGGCTAGTCGCTGTTTGTAGATTTGTGATTTGAAGTCCATTTTCTTAAAATCAACTTGTATAGAGTATGGGTCTTTGGATTTAAGGTTTCTTTTATTAGTTTTCTTATTCATTACAGAGTATATGTACTAATTTTCCTATATTTCATTTAATTGCCACTTGAATACGTATGTATGACGAGACTGTGTGTTGTGTAAGAGTGCAGTCAGTTTTAACTTTTAAAGTAACTTGTAAAGTTATTCTTTGCTTAAATTACAGATTTAATAATTGAAATTTTTATCGTAATTCTGAGTATTATTTTCATAGTCTTAAATGAGAGAATGACTGAGTGAGCAGGATTAAATAATGTTGTTAAATTTTCATAAAACCTTCCCATTTATTTCAGTCATTGAGTAAATTATTTACATAGATCTAGTATAAAGATTATAAAGCCTAATATATTTATTATACAGGGAAACATGAAATGAACCATAGCGTTGCTGCATTTTACTTTTGACCTTTACACCTCATGTGAGGTAAGGGTATATGTGTGTCTTATTTGCATGAAATTGAGTTTCATGTTATTTTCTATGTTTATAAATTATTTCAGTTCTTGTTACTGAAAGTTTAATTCCTTGATTTTTGTTTATAATTTATTATTTCTAAATCGGAAGTATGTAATGCATTTTTTCATATTTTATAAGAGTAATATTTCCATATGATAATATCTTCAGTAATTCTTTTATTATTTCTGGATAAAGTAATTAATTATAAAGGTCATGTGCAATCAACTTTAAGTGTAATATAATACGACAAGAGATATGATTTTAAATTGACATGTTAAATAGCTGTTTATATTATGTGCTGATTTTAATTATTTTGTTACAGGGTTACATATATATAAAATGTTCATATCTGAATAAAAAGCCTTCCAAAAGAACCCAAGCGAAAATCCTTGTTTATTATTCTGGGAAACAGGGGTTACAGGAACTTCCTACCCCTTTCAAAGAAATGATGAATAACCCAGTGAAGTTAAAGCTGGGTGCAATTTTCTTTCAGGTATCAGTACTAAACAGTTATTTGTCCTGAACTTTTTTTGCCATGGTAACAGACTTTTTGGAAGTAATTACAATGTACAAAATATTGGAAGATGTGCATATTCATATGCATTGCATATTCATATGCATTGCTTAATATCTGACATATTTACAAAAAATCCTTGAGGAAAATATTAAGCACAATGTATGATGGTGATGGTTACCAATTTTCTAAGTGAAGTATAAAACATGACTTCATATAACTAATTTATCTTGGAGGTTTAAAACTTATTTGATAAATTTAATATTCCACCTTCCTTTGAAATGTTGTGGTTTTTCTCAATGGTAGCTGGCATTGTAAATAAAATTTTTCTTCCAAAAAAGCCAAATTTCTTTAAGCATGGTTAACATTTTTTGTTATACTCACAGCTCTGAGGAAATGTTTAGCAGACAAAGACCCAAGGAACCCACATAATCTGGTGCAGCACCCCTCATACAAAGTAATGTCCCTGAAATACCAAGGAATAAAACTGATCAAAATTGCATTTCTCCTCACATTTAAAATTGATGACCAAGGTAATCAGTTTTCATGAATGAATTTTATTTAAATACATTCATCAAAATAAATGAAATCTCACTAGAAATTTCAACAGAAACCCAGTAGTTCAAAAAATAACAATTTTCTAGTCACACGTATCCTTACTATAGGGTGGGATAGGAACCTAACCTTTCTGGTTTTCCTGTCAACACTGGGTCTGTAAGGATGATGGGCAAGTTAAGCTCTTTACTGCCTGAAAAAATAACATTATATTCAAATAATTTAATTATTCTTTTCTTTTTAAATTTAGCAATCTTAAATTTTTCTTTGGTTTTTTTTTTTTTTTTGTTTTCTTTGTTTTTTAATGATAAATTGTACATGAATATCAATCAATGTTAAAGAAATACAGAAAATGGTCACCCATACAATTAGAGATTGTTCTGAACACGACATCAATTACACTTAATCTGTCCTCATCCTCGGGATATAATCTTGGATCCACCCACTGGTCTTGTACTTCATCTGTGGAAACAATGGGACAGGTTAAAAAATCCACTTAGAAAATTATCAGGATCTTAAAAGGCATTGTCAGCAGTCATGAATTTATTATCTCATTTCTTTATAGATTTTGATTTTATTATCTAGAATCCTCAGATATCTTGGAAGTTTTTACCTTGGCCAAGATGAGTTCAGAATAAAGAAGTTTGACTTTTAATTTTGCATCATATTTTTAATTTTAACCTAATAAATTGATTTAGTTTGTCCCTATAAATGTCATTCCATTTTAATCGTGATATTTGTTGTTTCTTTCACTTAGAGAATTTAATTTTTTATTGAAATGGTCTTTATTTCCTCTCCAGGTGATATTTCATGCATGACTTAATGGAACATTAAATTTTTTCTCTGAACTCTCAGATCAGCAACTAAAGAGCACAATGTTAAAAGGGAGGTAACTCTGTAACTCTTCACATTCCTCTGAAAATGGAATTCTATTTAATCTACTGACCTGACAATTGAGGAAGAATCTCCAAAACCTTCAGTACCATCTGTAAATGTGGAAAACTGTCTTCATCTGTCAAACTGCTGACTACAAAAGAAAAGTAAAGTTACTTTATTTATTAATAGATTATCATACACTTACACATCATGACCAATGTTTTCCTTTAATATCACTTTCAATAGGATACCATACAACTTTACAGGACAAGTGAAAAGAAATTGTAAAGATCTGGTAAGAATCGGACACCTTCTCATGGTCATATAAAATAAATTAAGTTTTATCCTCTATACTTTAATTTGAAAAGGAATTTTTAAACAGTTTTTTTGCATCTTAACTATATGCTCAGGAGTGAGGACTCTAGCAAAAATCTGGGTGTCAACATTTTAAAATTTCAACAAAGGACTAATTTCTCATCAAATGTATTTATAATTTTGACAACTATTAGATACCTATGTATAAAATGTCCTGATGTGATTACAAACCTTTCTCTGTGCCTGTGACTGACTCTGTGAATGTCTTGTTATACAGTAGGGCTTTGATAAGTACGTCAGTCGCGTTAGTTAAATGCTGCCTTATGTCTTTGAGATGTTTCTCATCTATCTGCTGGGATGACAAACTGGGGGGAAGCAATCTATAAATATCACAAAGTTAACAATGATTGGCTATTCTCTAAGTACGATTTCTTAAAATTATATACTGTAAAATCACATATTTTTGAGGAGTCAATTTGAGGAAAATATATTGGTTCATGGATATTTGATTTCGTGGTTGAAGAATAGTTCAGTAGTAATATATATGTAAAATTGCATTTCATGGTGGACATAAATTCGTGGGTCTCTTCATACCTTGAAAACCATGAAAATGAAACCTAACAAGAGATGTTTGTAAAACACTTATGCCCCCCTTCCCCCAAATTGGATTTTTTGTAAGTACAAAAGGGCATAACTCTGCCTCAAATGGTGCAATCCTATCCAAAACATTTCTTGACCTAGATATTCAGCTGAGAAATCTGTATACTAAATTTCATTTCAATATGTGCAATCTCTGCAAAGAAAATGAATGAAAACTGCAGTTAAGTGGAGTTCTAAGTCTGAGGGGCATAACTCTAACAAAAAGGATGCGATCGTATCCAAAACAGAACTTGACCTAGATATTTATCTGATATATCTGTATACTAAATTTCATTTCAATATGTGTTACCTCTGCAAATAAAATGAACGGAAACTGCAAATAAGTGGAATTTTTTCTAAATCCAAGGGGCATAACTCTAACAAAAAGGATGTGATCGTACCAAAAATAGTACTTGACCTAGATATTTATCTGATATATCTGTACACTAAATTTCATTTCAATATGTGCAACCTCTGCAAAGAAATTGAATGGAAACTGCAAATAAGTGGAATTTTTCTAAGTCCAAGGGGCATAACTCTAATAAAAAGGATGCGATCGTACCCAAAAACAGAACTTGACCTAGATATTTAGTTCATAAATCTGTATACAAAATATCATTTCAATTTGTGCAACCTCTGCAAAGAAAATGAACGGAAACTGCAAATAAATGGAATTTTTCTAAGTCCGAGGGGCATAACTCTGTCAAAAATGGTGCGATCGTACCCAAAACAGCACTTCACTCAGATATTTACCTGACAAACCTGTAAACCAAATTTCATTTGAGTATGTGCAACGGTTGTGAAGAAAATGAACGGAAACTAAATGGACCGACAGACAGCAGCAAAGCAATATGCTCTCCCTTTTTCAAAGGGGGGCATAATAAAAATTAGTGATTTCACAGTATGTCTTTAATTCCCCAAAGAATATTTAGGCTCTCAGGATCAGCACAGAAGTTTTGGAGAAATCTGAGACAAAAAGAAATTGGATTACAATACCTCATAAGTGTCAGGAGTAAGCCATAGACCGGCTCCTCACAGCCGTGTATAATGTCCGAGAATTCCCGCACCAACATGACTAGGATCTTCATCTGGAATCCCAGAATCTTGAGGGATTTCTGGAATCCTTTCTCATCTCCCTGAGATAAAACCTAAAACAAGAGTATAGTAATCAATTTGTAAATGTCCATCTTATTTCAATAATTCATCAACGGAAGACTTACTCCATTTATGTATGGTGAAAGTGGATTTCTTCACATATATGTTTTTTGCATAAATGAAAAACTGTGACTGTCACAAATTTTGATTTCTATAATATGATATTTTTAGCAATAAACTATTTCTTTCACATTGATCCCATTCAAGTAATTATAATACACAGGTTCTTCAAAAAATTTATGTAGCTATTTACATTTATGCTTTCTAAATAGAAAACAAATCCATGGATTAAAAAAAATGTTTGAATTTATCTTGCATGCTGTGGCCATAATGTTATAATTCAGTCCATAGTTTTTCATTTTATCTGTCATTTTGATTGTTTGCCAACATGCTGATGTAAATAAAGTACAAAATAACACCCCACCACTCCTTCTGGATCCACCCCTGGAATCAGCTGGAGTAGAAACAGGAAGCCACTCTGGATCTCCCCACAAAGGTGACCAATCATCTCCCCCACCTCTAACCTCTGACCCACGTGGACCTTGTTATTGATCGCATGTCTACAAACACAGAAGGATTGGCTTCAGATATTTAATCTTCGAGTTTATTTATAATGGACAGTAAAAGTGTTAAAGGTATTGAATGAAGTTCTCAGAAACTTAAAATATGTTCAAGATTTTCCAATACAGTTATCATTCCTTTCACTTCCTGGTCTTGTAGAGAGTAAAAGGTCAACTAAATGACATGAAGGATTTGTGATATTTCAATATTTATGAAAATTCATTAATTCAATTTGATATAAAACAATTCTTAATTTATTCTTTCCATTATGTCATAAATATTGCTGGTAATGGAAAATAGAATCAATTTACTTAGATATAGCTTTCCATAGGGTTACCATTAACTTCATATCCAAAGATGTTACAATCTGACAAACATCAAACAGGCCATGGCAAACTAAAATCAAAAACAATTAAATATTATATTATTGCATTTATTCATTTCATAAACACACTTTACACAGAATGCTGTAAACCTAGATTCAGATACTTTTGACATAGGTTCTGAAAGTTACTTCATATGGTGTTATAGGTATTTCAGTTGAAAATGGAGGGGTGGGGGCTGAAAATGTTTTTCAAACACCTTTTTGCACAATTTCATGCATATATGTAAAACCATAGTTGTTCTCTTTCCTCTCACTTTCTTAGATAAGAGAAGCAAGATCAACTACAGATTTCTGACAATAAAGAACTATATGCGGTATATTGTATATATTTGCACCCACAAAAGTCAAATTTTGAAAACTTCCTGAAATGTGCTGAATTCAATAAATTGCATGAGAAATTTAAATTAACAGAAAATATTAAAGTGTCAAAGCAGTGTATTCACAATTTTTGTTTTTATGGCGTCACAAACTAGTCCGATTTTATATCCTTTTTCAGAAAGAGGACAAAATGGACAAAATTTCAACAATTTTAGCTTTAAAATTTATAGAGCGCAAGTTTGTTCAGGAACAATATTGACATATTTCATTGATATTATCCTTCTACACATTGTATCAAAATATTGATCCTGAACACACATGCGATCGGTGACTTTTACTCAAAATATCGACGAAATATGTTCATTTTTCTGTAAAATTCCTAAAAAACTGAAATTTACGTCATGTTTGTGATGTCATTACGTACATATGGCGTCATGACTTATGAAAATATTTAGTGCTTTGAAGGCTATATCTCCATCAAAGTTTGATTTGGGGGCAAATATTGGTTATTACCGAATGAAGTTCTTTAATGTAGTAGGGGGATATTTTACCCTTTTAATAAGATTTAATGCCTTTTTTAGAAAGCCCTACCCTGAGTGAGGTCGAGGACATCTTGTTCAGTGACGGGGTCACTCAGTTTGATGTTGTCTAGGAGACGCAGGAAAGCCTGTAATAAAAACATCAATTACTGTAGACAAACTATTATTGTAATAACTGTAATAAAGACATCAATTACTGTAAAATAACTATCATTGTAATAACTGTATCATTGTAATAACTGTATTGTAGTAATAACTGTAATAAAAACATCAATTACTGTAAACTAACTATTATTGTAATAACTGTATCATTGTAATAACTGTATTGTTGTAATAACTGTAATAAAGACATCAATTACTGTAAACTAACTATTATTGTAATAACTGTATCATTGTAATAACTGTATTGTTGTAATAACTATAATAAAGACATCAATTACTGTAAACTATTATGTTAGCAATTCCTCAATTTGAGATCAATCCACAACATTAATACCTGGTATTGGCGACAAAGGGAATTTCTCTACAAACACAGAGGAAAGTAAGTGCTTTGTGAAGATTTATATTCACCAGTTAAATAAGGTTGCGAAACTCACAGATATTTCTCACACACAAATAAAAGTTGGTTTACAGTATTGGTTAATCAAAGTACTGAAAGTACTGAAAAGCGGTTAGCATGCTTTCATCTAATACGTACCGAAAAAAGTGCATGAAATGATGATATTTAAGTATGCATATCTTTGTCCAATGTTATCAGAGAAAAAATAACAGGCATTCTGTTTTTGTAATACTTTACTTAATAGTAAAACCAATAACTTCCAAACTGATGTCACAGATGGATGCAATCTAATTAAAATTAAATGTTCCGAATCCACTACTGCTTCTCAAACATATAACAACATCATATTTGGGGTCATGTAAGAGAGAATCTTCGATTAGCCAAAGAAAACGGTTCCTCCGAAATCTTGGCTTATAGATCAGATGGGTTTCTTGTTTTCACCACCGAACCAAAACAGCCGAGGAGTTTTGTAGTAAACAAAATATGCTTTGCATAAGCTGTGTTATGTATGACGTGAGGGTATCTTGTATAGTTTGTGCTCTTTCGTTTGCATTATTCACGTGCAGATGCCAGACTACAGACTATACATGAAATTGATTCCAGAATTACTTTAATTCAACGTAAGACAGTATCAATAATGATTATATGTAGCCGTGGAATTAATTTGAGAATTGTTTACCGAGGCTTGAATCTAGATGACCAAAGTTTTTGTGTTTACTAGTACATGTATTCATAATCGAAAGGTCGCTCTGATGTGACCCCGAATGGGATGTTAGATGTTTGAGAAGCAGTAGCGGATTTGGAACATTTAAATAAATTTTAATTAGATTAAAATGCATGTTTCAAAATTTAAACATGAGATTTCTTCAGTTTGAAAGACAGGAAGTGCATTTTTAAAAGTTCTCTCTTGGTGGCATCCTATCGTTCTCTGGATGAAAACAATTATGTTGATGTTGAAAATTTAATTGTCTTTCATGCTCTATTGAAGTTAGGTAATTGTAAAGCCTAATATAGCAAAAAACTAAAAAAATGACAAATTAAATTCTTTAGAATAATGAATTTGGAGTAGTGTAGATCTACAGCTGGCTAGTCAGAGAAAAAAAGGATGACTGAGCAGAGACTTTGTAAATGAATTGATATCAGAGAGCTCCAGATGTGTAGGCTCACTGCGGGTGTAACCTGTCAACGAGGGATGCTTACTTCTTCTAGGCAACGCAACCTACCTCTTGAACTTTCAGGAGTCAGCTTTTCTTCTTAAATCGATCATTCTGTATTTTTATACAGATACTGAATACTTCCGTTTAGTAATATTATGAACTACTACTTGTACGGGAAGACTGGCGAGTAAACAAGATTATCAAGCTTTATGAAATGTACTTTATTGACTTTTCAAACAAGTAAATGTTCGAATAAAGTAAATGGTATATGAGAATCATTTAAAAGAAGTCTTGCACAATATGTCTAGATAAGGACATATAATGTGTATTTGCCTTATACTCTTCATGCAATATTGCTCTCAAATAAAACATGTGAAAAGGAAAGTTGTCTAATAAAAAAACACTAGTATTTAAAAATTCAAATCTACACTTAAAGTCAGTGTAACTTAAGAAGTTATCAGTGTCACTTTCTTCAATATGTCGGTTAAACAATATACACTGATTTCTTTTCTATCCATGTGCCTCTAAACACCTGTATCTTAATTTAATTCTTCTCAAACGCTCAAAATAATGATCGACGAATTGGACAAATTCAAATTTAAAAAGTATTTTCACAGCTAATAATACGTTCCCTAGGAATTAATCAAATTTTCAAAACTTACAAATAAACATTAAGTATAAATTTTAATTTTTTTCTAATTGCCAAGATTTTTCATACCTCATTCTTCTGTGAATAATAATATCGGTTGATTTTTAGAAGAGGGTCACAATGCCGATTAAAATTAATATATATTTATC
Source organism: Saccostrea cuccullata (assembly GCF_032062105.1). Classification (NCBI taxonomy): domain Eukaryota; kingdom Metazoa; phylum Mollusca; class Bivalvia; order Ostreida; family Ostreidae; genus Saccostrea; species Saccostrea cuccullata. The sequence continues at coordinate 20,614 of NW_026932379.1, read as the reverse complement.
CATTTTTTTTTTCAAAATTAATTTTACTACTTTAAGTGCCCCATTACTTTTTTCAAAACTAAAAGTAAGTGATCCCTTATGATCGTTTGTACATGTAATAAATTATCAAAGACGGAGCAGAGTATTTACCCCTGGGAGCTGAGCTTTTAAAACTGTTTATTAGACAGAGAAGAAAACAAACGTTTCATTGTGGAGGCAATCCTATTGTTTCCATAAAAACGTTACAAAAAGTGTAAAACTTGCAGATGTATTCGGTGTTTTTATAAAAACGTTTTTCAGGTATGACTTGACTTAATACATGTAAATGGTGTTTCTTAATACTTTGGCAAGGAAAATTAAACTCGATCTAGAGATTTGCTGATGTTTTTGCAGTCTGTAATAACCTTCAACCTGCTGTATAATTAACCGTATCGTTCAACTTTCAAAAATAAACTAACAGTTGCTATAAATCGCGATCGCACGATGTACATGTAATAAGGACGAAATTCTCAGTTCTTTGAAGTTAGTGTTCTAAGTATTGTCAATGCTTTGGTAAATACTAATAAGAATTCGATATAATTGTTATAATAGCCACTCTTCGTACACAGCATATTGTCAATCTTTCACCAGGGGGCGTATTACGCCAACAGTATACAAATCATAGGAAGCGCTTTGCTGAAGTTACCGTTGTCGATAGGTAGCGCCTTGTGGAAGTTTCCGGTTTTGGTTGCAGAAGGATAAGGTTACGTGCGATAAAGCGTTGTCGATAGGTAGCGCCTTATGGAAGTTTCCGGTTTTTTGGAGCCCATGCCATAAAGCGGTTAGCTAGCTAACCGCTTAAAAATGGGTCCTATGTATCACAGGAAAAACCTTGCAATAGCTTGTTTAAACTCATTTTTAATTGTAACTCAATGAAAAATGCTCGGAACATGCTGAAACTTATCTTGATTTTTTAGAATCTTAACTGCAATTCGATATGGACATGTTGTATTAATGAAATAAAAATTCATCAAATTTTGCTAGCTCAGACACGTTCCAGTGATTTTGAGGAAATTTTCTCTAATATCACAACCAATACTAGAGCTATTGTAAAGATAGTCTAGTGTTACTTTTAAACAAACACCACTTGACATATTTTATAGCTATCTCCTACTTTAGAGGCACGAATCTTCTGCAATTTTGCCCTATTTTGAATGAAAGTAAGGTCAAAACTATGAAAATTTAATCATGTTGATATGTCCAAATAAATTTAAATAATTTCAGTATATTGTGTTGTGTAATTAGATCTCTGCATAGAAAAAAATTTAAAACTAAATTCTGATTTTCAAATTGAATGTAGTTTAAGAACCTTTGACATTTAAAAAAACAAGTACTATTCATAACTTTATAATGATCTCTACTTTCTTAGTAGTCTAAAGTCTGTAGATGAAAAGATAAATAAGTATATGTGTATATAAGGGTCTTACTCTAATTTATGTAGTTGTGAATTTAGTGAAAACGTCATTGAATTTAACCAGTCAAGTAAAGAACTCATCACAAAAATGTTTCTCAGTATTTTATTAACATACAGTCTTTATATATTAGTGTTCTGAAGCTCAGATGATTCTGTTAACAGCTATGAAGTGCAGCTCTTCCTGTCTGCACCAAAAAACATCACATCTATCCTACTACTTAATTGTAATGATCACCCAACACCATCTCTTGAAGTAGTTACACATTTCTATTTAATTTTACACAAACTTGTCTGAGGCACTTAGGTTACAGAAATATGCTTGGAAGTTCTCAATAGGAGGGTTTTCACAAATAATCATCATTCAACTTTTTTACTGGAAGTTGATTTTGATATCTCCAGTGCTTGATGATTGCTGCACTTCATGAGAGAAAGTAAAAGCTTGTTTCTGTGTTCAGGATCTTCAGGTTTTAATTATTTCTTCAATAAAACTTGTGCCCAGGGAAATTACAGTCACATCCTTAAAACAGTTACTTTCCTTTTTTTAAGTGACTCAAAATTTGCAAAGGAAGTATACTATGTAGTCTATGTTAATGACAATTAAAATATTCTGAAATATAAAAAACCCCAAATAAAATGGATTTCACTTTACGTACAAAGCAATGAAAAGTGGGTTTTACTACACTGTACTAACAAATCATACAGGCGAGAAGTGTACAAAGGTGTCGCTGCATAGATTAAACTGACAAATTTCGTTACCAGGTTAAACTAGGAAGTAAGGGTCAGCTGCTCTAACAATAACCCCGATAACTTGCAGGTAAATCCAGGTGATAAAATGAACAAGAGGCCTGTGGGCCAAATCACTGACCTGGGTACTTTGACTAAAGAAAATCAGACATGAATACAGTGAGTATTCATATATAAGAAGTCCCAACCTAGCTAGCTAGCTCCAATAGGCATGGTATGAACAATATAACCCCCATATTTCTTTGACTTTAAAAGTATGTAGAAGATTGATCTTCTACCGTGGCCCTGCCTTGCCCTCAGGGATCTTGATTTGACCAAACTTGAATCTATAATTGGTCTATGATAATAAAGCTTGTGCACAAGTTTCATCTTTTCTGCACAAGTGATTCTTGATAAGAACATTTATAGAAGACATATTAAATTTTCTGTAAAATTATTTTCCTTTCAAAGAGGACAAGGTCCTTCATTTGAACAAAAATCTCCTTCACCCAAGGATGCTTTCTGTCAAGTTAGGTAAGGACCAAGTAACAGTGGTTCTGGAGAGGTTGAAAATGGGAAAAGTTTACAGACAGACGGACGGACGGACACCAAACACTCTTCAATCCGAAAAACTTCATTGAACATTCAGCTCAGATCAGCTAACAAACATTGTAAATCTTTTCAATCAATTTTAAATAGTGCAGCAATGAATGCTTCAATTGTACAAAACAATACCTATGATTGTTTATTTGCAAGAAGAAAAAATCCTCAGAAGAAATCAGTTTTAATTTATTCTAACAGTGCTCCTTGCAATATGCAAACAATGTTCCTATATTTTTCTATCTATCACTTTTTATCCTGTTTTGTATGTTCCTATATTTTTCTATCTATCACTTTTTATCCTGTTTTGTGTGTACCTAATACCTATATATTCTCTATCTCACACTTTTTACCATGTTTTGTTTGTTGTTGGGGGAGTTTACTTAGAACTAAGAGTGAGTTTTCTTGAAGATGCTAGAGAGGGGAGCTGACATGAAGCTCAAAGGAGGTTTACTTACCACTTGTAAGGAGTGAGTTTTCTTGAAGAGGGTGGAGAGAGGGGCTGACAGGGAACTCAACAGATCCTGGTATATATCTCCACTGTCCTGGCAAAAAAAAAAGAAATTAAATTTAATAAAATCAGATTTTTTATTTGCATTCTGAACAGATTTACCAGAATTGTTTCAGCTGCATATTTTTAAAGTTAAACACAGCTTATTTATCAAAGACACAACTATTCTTTTGATCATAAAATATTTTTTTTTTACTGGAGGGGGTGGGGGTGTGTGTGACAGGACTGTTGTCAGTCCAGAGCAAATTTTTAAGATAGAATTTCCATTATTGTAGGTTTAATCTATATGATCAATATTGTCTCTGTATTAAAGCTCAAATTTTCTACACCCACTCGCACCTAAATATCAAAATGCCCTTTTTTCCCTCTCAGCTGCCATTGGATGATCCTAGAGTTGGATTTCCCTCATTAATTTTAGGGATAGACCATCTGTAGGTTTAAATCTATTACCTATACATGTACAAGTATAAACATATTTATCTAAAAAAAAAAATTACTTCTGAAGGATCTGACCTTCAATATTTTGAATCGAGTCAGTGAGCTGATTAGTTTTTTGCTTCATGTGCAGAAAATATAACATGCAGCTGCATTTTCACTGAAAAATGAATCAATACAAGATTTTCTGCAAACTGTGTATTGCTCGCTATTTCTTTAAAAAACTAGCGTTAACTCATGCACATCTGTGACCTCATTGTTACTACCGAAGGACTGGAAAATCCCTTCTGACGTTTTAAATGGATCTGACATTTACAGAAAATGCTGGGTTATTAGGACAATTTTGCAACTTTAGGAATCCAGCTTTTAAAAATATTTGAAGTGTCAAATTACATCAGAAGCCCGAGTCCTAGAGGAAGTGTATATATATAAAACACAAGGGGTTGATGTTTTCATGGAGAGTAAGGAGCTAGCATTCAAGGAGGCCATTCATAAATAAGTCAGGCAAGTACTTCATCAATGATTATGCATGGTTCATTCCTGTGACAGCTTGGAGCATATACTTTACATAAAAAGTGAACCAATTTTAAATGCTCCTTATTTGCATTTTTATTTAGATCATTCATACCTGCAATTTTGAATTCCTTACAACTTTATGATCTCTGAATAGTGAACTTTGTGGAGAAAAATTTACAAAGCTGATAACTCTGTCGAGTTTTGTACAAATATTAAACTTATCAAGTTTGAACTCTGCGGAAAAGTTCAACCCTGTATACACCACTGTGTATATAAACACGTGGCTACACACTGCAGTCACTCTATAAAATCTCACGCATTTGTCTGAATGTTGCTTTATTTTTCAGTTTGTTTATAAGTCACAATGGAGATTCTCAACTCACGAACCTCATCTCATTCTAACGTACCGAGACTGATCTCAAATCCTTATGAGTTTATCCAAAATCAGAAAGATGCATTCAGAATCAAGGATATTAAGGTATGTTTATATCCTCTATATAGAAATTTTCAAATTTAAATATACATTGTATATCATTTTAATTTAAAATCATTTCTTAAAAGAATTTAATAATGTTACATTTATAAATAGCAGATGAAGAAACTGTTTTACAGCTTCAGAGACAAAGGATTTCAGTCTTAAGACTTTATAAGTTAGGAATTTTATTTCACAAAATAAATGATGATGCAATTGCTCAGATTAGTAATAGATACATGTATGTATTTCAAGTGGACATTTTAGCAATTAGTTACTCACTGGAAAACTTATTCAAATGGAATCTTCTTCAACTGGGGTTTTTGCCAATAAGTTTTGTCTGTTCTTAATTTTTTTTTCTAAGTGAACTGTATTAATATCTGTAAAAATTACATTCATGCTGGACAAAAATTTGTGGGTCTCTTCATACCTTGAAAACCACAAAAATTAATTTAAACCCCCATTAAAATTCAAATTATAAACTGATTTTACAGTAAATGAAATTTTTTTAAGACTCCCCCCCCATTGTTTTTCCCTACTATGTACCCATATAGATAATATCTACAGGTCCCCCCCATTATTTGTAGAATGGTGGGAAAATCCCACCTTAGCTCACCTCCACATCAAAGGCTCAGTCTGATAACATTATTGAACAGCCCCTTTATCTGTGACTTGTTTAATCAATATCTCTGGTACACTTTTAATTGTTTACTTACATACAGCTAAATAAGGCAGTGATAAGTTTTAGCAGTATTCTTTGTGTAAAACACCATGGCAATGATACAAATTAGGCCTAGAAAAAAATATGTTTGTTTCCACTTTCAGGCTGGAAAAAATATAGGGTAGGTAGGTAGGCAATTATTTTTTTTTTGCATGTTTAATCAAAACGTGTATAGAAGTAACATTAATGACCAAAGAAATGGTGTTTTCAAGCATTTCTGTGATATGAAACTTATAATACAAAGGTGACTAATACTTCTTTCTGTCTTGAAAAGCTTGCAAAGTTGGAGACTCTAATTCCCTGGGTGAAATCTTGCACTTCATGAGGGACAAAAGCATTAAAAAAATGTATAGGGTCGGCACTATAAATTAGGGTCGGTCGGGAAAGCGGAAACACACATATTTTTTTTCTTCTCTTAGGCCTTAACCCACTTTGTGACTTACTGGCTTTGAAACAGAATTGTAAAAAAATTAATTGAAAAATCCATGGCTAATTGAACTGATTCCAGATTCCCCTAATGGTAGAGGCAACTCGGGCACTTATTGTTTATTAAACCATATCTGTACTGTAATACAGAAATCAATGATGCCCTTATATCTCTGGAAAAAAAAAAACTCCTATTTTGTTGACTTTTCACTGCCAAAATGAATAAATTGTTTAGCTGGTCTATATTATTGCCCATAAATTGCTACAAAAGCAGGTCTGCAATTTAGTTCTAAAGAAAACCACCAACTCTATTATTTTTGTCTTGTGTGCTGCAATGTCGTTGGGAGAACTGTTTACATGGCATCCTAATTGTAACGGGGACCGTTACAGATGTTCCCCAAACGCTCCCCAACTCCCTTTTTGTGCAGATTTCCTTTAAAACTTTTTTTCAATATGCTTAGTATCGCAGGATTTCATAAAAGAATTTTAAAAGCTACAATTATATCACTTTTTTGTCATTTAACGCATTGTTCGCAAACGCACGTGCATGCACATGCAAGGTGATCATGACATGTTGTCTAAACCATTAACATATCCTTATATTCCAGAAATCAATAAAAAGTCATAAGAATATAAATTTTACCGTTTTTTAAACATATTGTTCATTTTACGCATTGCGTGTGCACATGTGCATGCAAACACGTCCTTGCATTCAATTTTAATAGCAATATCATGTAGGAATCCATAATACCTATTCATATTCTAAACTTCATCCTGTTTTGTTGAGAAACAAGAAAGATATAGGCATGTAAAGTTTCAGCCAATCAGATTGCAGCACACGTTGATTTATGTGCTTTCATGAAAATTCTTATATATCATGCGTTAGATCTTCATAATATGTGACTAAGTTCAAAATTTCAAAGGATTATGACGTAAAACAAGAGAGATATTGAGACTTTAGTTTCAGCCAATCAGAGCAAAGCGCACGTGCATGCGCGTAAGATCTTGCAATTTTGACCATGTCATCTTGTCCATACTACTACTTTATTCATGCATTGTGAGTTTCAAAAAATTCCATCAAGAAATAGAAAAGTTACGGCTTCATCCATTATCTTGGTAATTTCACATGTTGCACGTGCGCGCTCTTGCCAGCACACACGCATGTACGTGCTTTCATGAAAATTATTATATATCATGCTGTAGATCTTTATATTGTGTGACTAAGTTCAAAATTTCAAAGGATTATGACGAAAAACAAGAAAGATATTGAGACTTTAGTTTCAGCCAATCAGAGCGAAGCGCACGTGCATGCGCGTGAGATCTTGCTATTTTGACCATGTCAACACGTCTATACTACTAATATATACTTATATTATGAGTATCAAAGCATATAATCAAAAAATAGAAAAGTTACGGCTGTATCTATCATTTTGGTCATTTCACGCGTTGCACGTGCGCGCTCTTGCAAGCACGTGCGCGCAAAATGACCTTCGTTCCGCAAATCTACATAACATGCCTACTGACCCTAAAAAGGTTTCACCTAAGTCGGACGTGTAGTTTACAAGATCATTCGCGGAAAAGATTTTCCCAGGAAGAAGAAAAATAATAATAATAATAATAATAATAAGAAACAGAGTAAAAACAATATGTTCCCCAACTTCGTTTGGGGAACATAATAAATTATTTAGCTAGTCTGAATTGTTGCCCATAAAATAATACAAAGGTAGGTCTGCTGGTAAATTCCAAGAAAACCTATCATGATTGTCTCGTATGCTGCAATGTTGTAGGGAGAACTGCTTTGATGGTTTGAAGTATAAATATTACTGACAGGTTTTACTTCATACTTCTATATAAAATTCTTATTATTGTCAATCCATCAGTTACTTTAATACATACCAGGTATATACAATCTGCTAACACTGTATCAAAAACTTAATGAATATTGTTGAATTTCAGTGTCTCAAAAACTGATATCTCGAATACTATGGATATGTCATTGATTCAAATATCCCAACTGTTTATTCAAAGCATTTTTTCGGTACCATCAAGTTCAAGAAAACAAGACTTGACTGTACTCAGTTCTTGGAAGAGGAAGGGGGGGCCGAGCAAATTATTGCAGATTCATGAAGCCCTTTTTGTTGACTATTATCAGGTGACGGAAGTGAAAACTGAGGAGGATTTACTTCACGTCACATCTCAGGATAAACCTGACATCCATCAGGAGGACTACATCCTACAGCTTCAGTACCACATCAACGGCCCGCGCGGACACTTCCTGTTGGTGGATAACGAGGGAGTGGTCAGAACTAATGGACAAAGCAAGGACCCCAGAAGTAAGTTGTGGACAAGGTGGGGTGGGGGGGAAGGGGCGGGGGGGGGGGGGGGGGTCAGAACCAATGGACAAAGAAAGGACTCCAGTGGAAAGTAATGGACAATGGAGGGGGGGGGGGGTCAGACCCAATGGACAAAGAAAGGACTCCAGTGGAAAGTAATGGACAATGGAGGGGGGGGGGGGGTCAGACCCAATGGACAAAGAAAGGACTCCAGTAGTAAGTAATGGACAATGGAGGGAGCATCAGAACTAATTGACAAAGCATGGGTCCCAGAAGTAATGGACAAAGGGGAGGGGGGTGTTCAGAAGTAATGGACAAAGAAAGGACTCCAGAAGTAATTAATGGACAATGGAGGGGGGGGGGGCGGTCCAGAACTAATGGACAAAGCATTGACCAAGGAAATAAGTTGTGAAAAATGGGCAAATGGGCGGTGGGAGGGGGAGGGGGTGTGTGTTTGGACGTGTCTACGTAAGTAATCATATTGTGTATGCATTTTCCAGATTTGTACTTATTAATATAAATGTATCTCTGGAATAACATACATCATAACATTAATGTAGAACTTTATGGAAAATGTTTCATCATTTCACACCAGTCTTGATACATTATTAACATATTCAAGAAATAAGGTATCATTTTTAAATATTTACATTTGCAAATGTTTTCCTTTATATATAACACTACTGAAGGCAAGCGTTTTTATAACTGTATAAATACAGGTATGGGGTCAAGAGGTCATAGATGTGCGTTTGGATAAACGTTCGACGTAATTTCTCTGTGACGTCATAAAGGGTCGACGCGCGTTCATTCGATTACATACATGCCGTTGGGTTTGAAAAAATTAACGCATTTCACACATTAAAAGTAACAATCAGGCAAATATAAAGTATGAATAAGTCACAAATGTAAATATAAATAATAAGGTATCATTTTTTGAGTTTTATTGAGATGTAAAACGGGTTGGCACATGATCAATTCTTCATAAAGCCCTTCGGGCTTTATGGGATTTGATCACGTGACCAACCCGTTTTACATCTTAATAAAACTCGAAAAATGATACCTTATTTCTTAAACATCTATGGGGATATAAATACGGGTTGGTCACGAGATTAAATTCGCTTTATGATGAATTTTGCAAATCCTCGGACTAACCCGTATTTATAGCCCAACAGATGTTTTAAAAGATACCTTACTACTTATATTTACATTTGTGACTTATTCATAATATTCATATTTGCCTGATTGTGACTTTTAATGTCTTAAATGCATTATTTTTCAAACTCAACGGCAACTATGCAATCCACTGAACATACGTCAACTCTTTATGATGTCACTGAGAAATTACATTGAACGTTTATCCATATATGCAAATCGATGACCTCTTGACCCTGTACCGGTGCTATATAAAGATATAGAAAGGCATTGCTTTCAGTAGTGTTATATAAAAGAATACATTTGCAAATGTAAATTAACAAAGGTTTCTTGCCTAATCATTAAATGTGCATTTAAATATGATTAAGAATTTGATCATATATTCTAGCCAGTATAAAACAGTGATCCCATTTAAGTGAAAGCCTATGGCCCTTTTCACAAAGAATCTTCTGACATATCAAAATATATTATTATATTTAAAGGTTTATTATGTTATTTGTATTTCAGCATTCCTGAGAATCATTCATAATTTCACACATCGTAAAGGATTTTGTTATCAGATTGTGGGTTGGGAACCTGCTATAATCAGCGGATACTTTACATGGATGGCATGACACTCAAAACAAGGGTACTTATCTCAAGTTCTCCATATCTACCTCTTAAAAAGTCTCAGGTCTCTTCATTTTTTAGCTCTGGTGATCCCAGAACAGAAGAAAATATGCACCGTATAGTTAAAAAGTGTCTATTGTCCTTCTTTTTGTCTATACATTTGTAAGTCTGTCTGTCTGTTAACATTTTTTTAATTTAAAAGAGTATTTAAAAGCATTTACATGTATTTGTTTAAGAGACTATGCTTTTATAAATTTATCAATCAAATTCAAGAAAATATTTACCAAGTATTATCATTATTAAGGTGCGCTGACATTACATATGGTTTTATTTACATTTCAGCCGTACAACCCATGTCATGGAGACATAAATGACGACACATATTTTGCATTCAGAACAAAAGGAAACAGTGACGAACGGACATTACGCCATTTGTTCGTGGCCGGGGTACCTCTTGTCTTTGACAATCAGGGAAACTACCTTCCTCCCAGTAATTTATCACGTAACACCGACACCTCATACCTGTTCAAGATCCAGCTAGTGGATCGTATGAAGGTCACACCGTGTAATTTGTAAATAAAACATACACATCACCAATGCTGCCAGGGAGAGTGTCACAAATGAATCAAATTTTGAGTAATTTTTTTTCTTACTTGAAAATGCTGTGATAATTTCTCATAACATCCCTCTACAGTACACAAAAATATAGATATGGGTACTCCATACAACCATAATCATGTTAATAAAATGTCTACAGATATTTTTAAAATCAAATTACTATGAGATTGACCGTTCTAGTCAAATCCTTAACAACAAATAACACCTCCAGTCCTACTAATCCTTGCCATTAAACAAACACATTCATTTCATGAAGACAAAAAGTACATCTACTTGCATGTTATTTATTTATTCTTTTTGCCATGTGAGTTGAGTTTTATATTTAATTTATTCTTCTTCTATGTGGGGTTATGTATATTATTCTCATGCAATTGTTTTGTAAAACAAGTTTCGATTGGCTAATGCACTGATGTTTGAAGCAGTAAAACAAGCATTAACGTGAGTGAAAGCCTTTCATTGTGACATCATAATAGAGCTACGCAAAAACACAACGCTCCCTGACATATTTTATAGAAGGAAACTCAACAAAAAAAAACAAAAAAAACAAACTAAATGCATGGATTGCATAAAAATGGGAATAATCGCATCCCCCGGTAAAACTCTTCATTAACCTCTCTCTCAACAGAATATGTTCTTGACTCTTTGTCATTCACTCATTATTGAAATCCTAGTATTTATTATACAGATTTTTTCCTAAATATTGTCTCTTTTTTTTTATCATTTTCATCATGTTAAAATTTCAAATTCTTTCAAAGTCATGGACTCCTTAAGAGCTGGTATAACCTCTGGAGAAATTATCCAAGTCTTCTCCATTTGTTGTGATTGTACAGGCGAGTCTTCATATTTATTTTAACCATTCAGGTTGTTTTGTTTTTTTTCATCATGACATTACTTGATAAATGTAAATATTAAATGTTGTGTGAAATGAATGTGTTGTTGTGAGATGAGTTTACATTTTACAAATTTAAAATCAAAATATATTTCTTTAAATCTTATGTTCAAAAGACTTGGTTCATTACATCTGATTCGGTGTATAAATGTATTTACATTTTTTTTTCTTATAAATATATGTATGACCTTTGCAATTTTCATATTTTCAAAGTATATTTTGGATTTCTGGTTATCAAATGACATAGAATTGGTACACTCAGCATAATGTTATAAATTAGATGACCTGAAACATTAATCATGTCTTCAGATTTTTGTTGTTATGTACAAAGGGAAGTAATAAATCTAGAAAAAAAAATTTACTTGAATTGCTAACTATTTGTCTTGTAAACACAACTTATGGGTATGTTCAGCGTTTTCTTTTATTTCAAAATACAGAATTAGAGATCAATTGTAACAGGCTAGCCGCTATGAAAAAAATCTCTCTGGACAAGAAAGCAAGATCTTTTTTTTTTTTTTTCAATTTTTTTGATTTCTAGGCATCATTTTTATCAGATGAAGGAGTCAATATGGCTTGTTGTCAGTTTTAGAACTTTAGGAAGCCTTTCACTTTTCTGGTCAAATGATTTTTGATGAGATTTTTAAAGAACATTTCCCATAAATATTTCTATGTAAAACACTTTGATTCATCTCTGAACTGATTCATGCATCACCAATTATTTTTGTGAAAAATTGCAGCTGGACTTTATTCATTAGGTAAAATAAAACTGGAAAAGATTTTTCTGTCAGGAGATTGGAAAAAATAATAAGGCCATCTTAAAAAAATTGTTTGTTTGCCCTCTTCCAAATATCTGGTTAAAATGACAAAAATTGATCCAACTCAATCTCTTTTTTCCCAATCCACAATACTTACCCGGTATTTTCTTTTCAATCCAGAATTATTTTTTTATTCCATCAATATTTCAAGATTTTCTTGAAAAAAAAAAAAGATTTTCCCACCTACCTACCAACTCAATTTTTTAAAACCATGATTCCGGAGAGGACAAGCAAATATTATTTTAAAGATGACCTAATTACCCACAGCAGTTCCTGTGGTAGATTACCATGCAATGTCCGTACGCCCCCTTCAGGAAGTGAACGGTCCCTCTGGGTAGAGAGTGAATATGGCTCCAGTTTAGAGCTACATTTCCATTCTGCATGTGACAAAGGCATGTTTCCATAAACTCCAGCAGGTCCAATAAAACCTAAAATCACAGGTAATCAATGGTTATGCCACTAACGAATGTCATTTAAAATGCAGTGTCTCACAGCAAATGACTGTTCAAGTAGTATATATTCCTAGATGCAACATGCAAATATAGTTTGGATGTGACTCAGACTTTACTTCAGAAAAGATCAGCTCTAGAAATTGAACAGTTCAATCTCCTGGAAACTGTTGGTAAGTTGCAGCATCTGAAGCAGGTGAGGTATTGTGCAATGTGCATACTTATGGTATGACTTGCCAAAAACTTCAACCTATTCGAGCATCTAGAATATCCAGATGTAGGTCAAATGCAGCTTATAAAGCAATTATAACAGTGTGCATCTCTAGATGCATCACCACAGATAGAGCTTATTGATATTTGGGAAAGGACTTGCTTCGATAGCATTAACTACCTGGGTTAACAGAAGCTGGTCAAGACAGATTTAAATTTAAAATCGCTGTAAAAACCTTCAATCAAATGGGATATCCGAGAAATTATAAACCTCTAAAATGAAACCAACAAGAGGCCCAAGGGCCTAGAATCGCTCTTCTGATAAATTATACAATCTATCCTAAGACCCAAGATGCATCAACTGACAAAGTTTAATGATTCTTAGCCAGTCATTCTCCTGTAACCCAAGATGCATCAAATAACAAAGTTTGATGATTTTGAACCAATAAGTACCCGAAATACCTAAATATAGCCATAAAATGACAAAAGTAGGTCACTGTGACCTACTTTAAGTGCGACATTCTCCGAAAACCCAAGATACATCTACTGACAAAGTTTGATGATTCTAAGCCAATCAGTACCTGAGATTTTCAAAAGTGGGTCACCGTGATCTACTTTTTGGTCAACATGCTCCGAAAACCTAAAATGCATCAAATGACAAAATTTGATGATTCTAAACCAATTAGTACCTGAGATACATAAAACTAGCCATAAAATGTCAAAATTAGGTCACTGTGACCTACTTTTGGTCGACAGCTCAAAACCCAAGATGCATCGAATGACAAAGTTTGATGATTCTAAGCCAACAAGCAAATTCAAAAAATTGTGGTCCCCCGCTTTCGGTGTCTTTGCGGGTGGGATGTCATTTTTTATGACATGTTGTGTCAAATCTTGTCAAAGGTAATGCACATGTCAGATATGAAAGCCCTTTCTCTTCTCAATCAAAAGTTATAAGGAAGTGAACCTGATGACCCCGTATGACAAAATAGATTATACAGTTGTATTTATTGGTAGTTTCTTAAGAAAAGTCTTGCCACAAGTATTACATACGTGAAGTAGGAAAGCCCTTGCCCGAACCATTCAAAAGTTATGGCCAAGGTTTAAGTTTTTTTAAAAAGTAGGTCAAACTCCAAGGTCAAGCTCAAAGGGTCAAAGTTCTTGGTATTCAATGAAAGGTCTCACAATGATTACATATGTGAAGTATGAAAGCCCTAGCCCTTACCATTCAAAAGTTATGGCCAAGGTTAAAGTTTTTTTCATAAGTACGGAAATCTCCAAGGTCAAGTTCAAAAGGTCAAAGTTGTTGGTATCCAATGAGAGGTCTTGCCACAAAGAATACATATGTGAAATATGAAAGCCCTAGTATCTACCGGTGAAAAGTTATGGCCAAAGTAAAGTTTGGAATTTTTGTGTAAAAGTAGGTCAAACTCCAAGGTCAAGGTCAAAAGGTCAAATTCGGTGGTACCCAAAGAAAGGTCTTGTCACTAGAAATACACATGTGAAATATGAAAGTCATAGCTTCATAAATCAAAAGTTATGAGCAAGGTTAAAGTTTTAGTGAACGGACGGACTGACAGACGAATGAGATTTAATGTCCCCTCGCTTTCGCGAAAGCGGGGGACAATAAGTACCTGAGATACTAAAATATAGCCATAAAATGTCAAAAGTAGGTCACTGTGACCTACTTTTTGGTCATTTAAATAATCTCCCAAAACCCATGATGCATCAACTGACAAATTTTAATAATTCTAAGCCAATTAGTACCCGAGATACTTAAATCTAGCCATAAAAAGTCCAAAGTAGGTCACAGTGACCTACTTTTTGGTCGACATTTTCTGAAGACCAAAGATGCATCAACTGACAAAATTTGATGATCATAGGTCTAATAGTATTCAAAATATGCCTTTTAAACAATTTGAAAACAAATGCCTGTGAAGTTCAAAAAGTAGGTCACAGTGATCTACTTTCTGATAAATATGTTTTAAGGCCTCTAGATGTATCAACTTACAAGATTTGGTGATTCTAAACCTCTCGAATATCTAAATAATGAGATTAAATGTTTTAGAAAAGATTAGCCAAAAAATTTAAAAAGTAGGTCACGATGACCTACTTTTAAGTTGATGTTGTTTGAGGACCCAAGATGCACACACTGACAAAGTTTTATGAACATAGGCCTTAAAGTGTCCAAAATATGCCTCCAAATCAATTTGAAAACAAAAGCCCGTAAAATTTAAAAAGTAGGTCACCGTGACCTTCTTTTGTATTAACATGATGTCAAGTCCTGAGATGCATCAACTTACAAGATCTGATGATCCTAGTCTTTATAGTAAGCAAAATATCAACATTTTTAATAAGTGTAAATTTTGGTCAACTTTGAAGTGACCTTGAGACCACGCCCTTTGCCCCAGGGTCATGCCTTGAACAATTTTTAATCTTCAACATATCTTGACCCTTGTATGTAAGTTTGGTGAAAATCTGCCTGGTGGTTCTGGAGAAGAAGATTTTTTAGCAACCAGTACTTTTGGTTTTATTTTCGTGATTATCTCCCCTTGTTTTAGGGTCCCACCCCTAATTTTAGTATAAATGGTAGTCCTTGGGCCAAGGATACCCTGTGACAAATTTGACAATAATTGGCCAAGGGGTTCTTGAGTTATGGCCCATATTCTAAAAAGTTAACGCACACCGCACACCGCACACCGCACAAATGGCCATAGCATTAGCTCTTTGAGTCTTTGGCTCAGAAGAGCTAAAAATAAATTTAATTTCTGAACAAATTTTTAAAATGGTTCGGTAGGGGTAATTTTGATGGGTCAGTCAGCGTACACTGGACATAAAACAAATCATTTTTTTATTGTTGGCCTAATTTTGAAGATGCAGGAGAGTTGGAATTTTTTTTTTACCTGTAGGTTTGTGTTGATCTCAGGGATACTGGATTTCTTGTCTGTATTTTGTGTGTACTGATGTATTTCATCCAGAGCTTTGTCAAACACACCACACACCTGTCAAAAGTTAAGATCTTCTCCTTAATTTCTCCTCATTACAAAAGTAAATGAGTTATAAATAAGGACATATGTATATATGTGAAATATAAGGTAATCTGAATTCAGGGGACAGCACAGTGCAACCAGTCCCTTGTCACTATCTTCTTAACTGTTGAATCAAAATTGCTACAACTATGAATCAAATCACTGAAACATACAGGTAGTTACCTCGTCAATAAGTTTGCTAAAAAGTTTTTCCTCGGCTTGAATTGCTTCAACACATGGCAAGAAGGAATGGCATATGATTTTAAGAATTCCTGAAAAGGAATCATTTTATGAAAATATGCTAAACATTTAATATAAAACGGTACATGTTACAGCCAGGTTCTTATTAACCACTATATTATTAAGCATCTTCTCTTACCAATCTGCTCCTGTACAACATTCACCTCTTGAAAACATCTCTGATAATAAAGTATAGGAAATTCACACTTTTAATATAGTAAAATGACTTCCGATATTCATTCTTGATGTATGTGAGTCAAAACATTTTTATCATCTTGTTGTTTGAGATATATGATGCTTTCTGAGCATTTATAACATTGTTGTAAATAAATTAAAATTAGGAGTAGAATACAATATAACAGAGAGAATTAATTTCAAGAAAATTTATTAAAATATCTAGGGTAGAAATAATGAGACTCTGCCTCATTAATATCTAGTTCTGAGTAGGATACGATGAGCCGTGGGAGGGCTGTGTCCAGGTTGACCTGACACTGGGTACCATCCCAGCTGACCACCGTCTCCAGGAAGCTCACTGGGGACTGTGACATGTCAAGTCTAAAAAGAAAAACACACAGGTAATCAAAGAAAAAGAATGTCAACTCAAATTCTATCTCTTAGGCATATCATACACCAAAGGTTTTTTGTAATTAGTGTGCATCTCCACTCATTTCATAGTATTTCATAGAGGATTAAGGATTTCTTTTTTAACTTTATCTTTTTTTGCAGTAGGGGTAAGAATTAGGGATAAATAATTCAGAACCGTAGAACTAATTTTTTTCCAACAAAATATACAGATTTTTCTATGGGTGGCACTGTAGCTGAGCTCTCTGGTTGCCCATCCTAATTTTTTTCAGACCAACAAGCTACAGATCTGCAGCTATTGTATACTGTTTAACGTCCCTCTCCAGAATATTTCACTGATACGGGGACGTCACCATTGCCGGTGAAGGGCTGCAAATTTAGGCCTATGCTCGGCACTTTCGGCCTTTGAGCAGGGAGGGATCTTTCTACGTGCCACACCTGCTGTGACACGGGGCCTCTGTTTATACAGGTTGGGCACACACTGACAAATGGTCATTTAACCCCCGTTTGGTAGTAAATGACCATATCGGCATCTTTTTTACCCATCAAATGGTGGTCTTTTTTATTCAAATCCAATTTTTATTAAAATAAAGCAAAAGTGCATTTACTTAGACATTCAGTGGAGAATTTTAATTAACAAATTCCTCACACATTTAATACAATTTAGTCAATTTTCCATGTGTAATTTCTGCGAACTCGTAAAAACGAAACCCACACTGGCGCGGATCCAGGAATTTAAGTTAGGGGGGCGCAAAAAATAGGCAGGGGGTCTGGGGGTCGGATTCTGGAGATTTTGTACGGTAAAAAAGAGGTCTACCAAGTAGACATATTTACATTTTCTTGACGAAACTGTGATTTATGCTAACTTTCAAATTTGACAATTTTAGGGGGGGGGGGGGCGTGCGCCGGGTGCGCCCCCCCTTAAATCCGCCACTGCCACAGCTGTTCGTGACGGCCGAACTATTTGCTCAAACAATACAAAAAATTATTTTGTTGTGTATAGTTTGGTAAAAAGTATATTTAGACAATAGGTGTTATTCTAGAGAATTAACTTTTCAAAACGATCTTTCGATCTGCGTATCAATATATATATCTCTATAAAATCCCGTTAAACACGAGCTCCTCCGTACCTTATTCGTATGTGGGCACTTATTGCTATAATATTCATTTTTTCTACATTTGAATGTAACATTTATTCTTTATTTTCTTTTAGGATGAAGTTACGATTTTTCTGTGCGACCCTTTGCGGTTTAGTATGCATATCTATGATGTATTTACTATATTTATATTTTTGAATGAAAGATTTACAAAGTGAACAGTTGCAATTATTCTTGTTTTTATTCCAAGATTATTGTTTCCGAGCGATTATTTTATCATGAATTCACTGCATACTTATTTCCAAAAAGAATAAAGCCATTGCATACGAAATAAATGAAATAAAGCGAATTCTTACCCCTCCTCTATTTTACATTTTAAAAATTAACACTAATGGGGCTCCGTAGTTAAATCAGTCTTTTGACCCAAGTTCGGAAAAGATCGTCATTTTAATTGGTTTTGATCATAATTGATAAAAAAATATGAAGTGATAAACACGATTGATAGGTGCCAGGGCTCTCACACCACTTTTTGGGACTGGAGCCAGGGCCGTTCAAATTGGGAAAACTTCGTCATTTTGGGGAAATTTGGATGACCAACATTCATTAAAAAAAAATCCTCAAATTTTGCTTTCTAGAATTTTGTCATCAATTTAACTCTGGTTTTGAATAAACAGTTCGCAGAACAAACATGGGTATGTAGGCTATTTTTGAAATTACATTAGCTTTGTCATAACTATCTTTAAGTGTTGATAACTGCGGTAATTGTCTTTTCTGAGTGACAGTCACTAATTACATAGTCCCAAACTTCCTCGATCACATGGACATCGCTGCTTACCAATTGAGCTCGAGACTGAACATGCCGAAGTGTGGGTATGACTTTCTAGGTGTAGCTTACTAATGTTTAAATGAAATGTCTATTTTTGATACCAAAATGATGAATTTGTCGATTTTCATGACAAGATACTCTGCACTTATAGTTACACATTTTTTTTAATAAAAACAATAACCTGGTTCACCGAACCAGTTTACTAATGCATTTGGTGCGAACTAATTAATAATCATACATAAAACTTGTTTTGTTTCACTTTCATTTGCAAGTGTGTTTTGTTTTGGGTTTTTATGCGATTAAGTTTCATGGACTTTTACTTTTTAATATTTTGCTATGGAAATTGGGAAATTTACACCTTTCTTTTGGAAAAAAGGTACCTTTTCTGCATTGGGAATGGGGGCCGATATCGGCCCCAGATTTGCAGAATCGAGAGCCCTGCGGTGCAACTAAGCGTGAGATGGAGGGAATTTTTCTTTTTAAGTTAAAACACAGAAACGTTACACTTGTTTACATAGGTGATGATTTTGTCCAATATTTGAACGACACTGTGCAAAAAAGTTGGCATTGAAATTCTGATTTTTTTTGTTCAGAGCATAGATAAATACCTATATTTTATTCCCAGTGAGTTGAAATTATGTGCCATTTCACGTCATTCCAGAGAACTGAACAAAACGATTTTCTCTCCCCATTTGGTAGGTAATAAAGACGACGATATGGGCGATAGACCACCAAACGGGGGCTTAAATGACCATTTGGCGGTGTGTGCCCAACCTGTTATATGGTCTCATCCAAAGGACCCCCATTTAGTAGCCTTTCCCGACAAGCAAGGGGTACTGAGACCTATTCTAACCCGGATCCCCACAGCTATGATTTTCGATAATGAACATATGATGAAAAAACTATTATTTAATGTTTCATTTACTTCAACCTACACTATGGCTAATCTAAAGTTGCCAACAATTCTTTCATCACGTACCATGAAACTTTATTTATCAGTAAAATAAATTGGTAGAATACCTATCCGTCATAATATGTAGGCCTAAATCAGGGCGCCTTGATTTTTGGTCAGTGCTCCCTATGGTACCCGGGGAAGGAACTTTTTTCTTTTTACACGTTTCATAATATAAATTGTACTTCCTATTTGCATGAATATGAATTCCTGTGTATCTGCCATCATTGTCCAAAAACTTAAGCAATACGATATCTTTTAGTTTTAGTAAGACCATGAAGAAAATAAGATCGGGCTCGATATTGAACCTTCTGCCACATAATTTTTTAATTAAATAAAAAGAGATCTAAATAAAGTTTCCAAGAAAAGATTAAATATTTTTTTAACCTTTAAACCTTATTTCTTACCTATATGCTTTTCACTCATTTAAGACATTTATGATCTTTACATGACTTTTGCTGTTCGTTTAAAATTGGCGCTCAGACATTCCCTCTGCTTGTTTACGTCCCTAACTTCCGGTAAAATCCCTTTTGAGAAGGGTCCAATTAGGTTAAAATTTCATCACTAAATGACTGTAACTCAGTTTAAAAAATGAATATTATTTTTATCCCGTACGGAAATTGAACGTTTAGTCGAGCATTTTGTTTTAATCTCAGCAATAGGTAATTCCTAATTATCTTCACTCAATAAAATCTAACACCCCCAAGGTTAGTCCAAATTTTAGCGGGAACATCTCA
This sequence comes from Saccostrea cuccullata, assembly GCF_032062105.1. Taxonomy (NCBI): domain Eukaryota; kingdom Metazoa; phylum Mollusca; class Bivalvia; order Ostreida; family Ostreidae; genus Saccostrea; species Saccostrea cuccullata. Next base: position 243 of record NW_026932379.1, on the reverse strand, counting down.
TTGTCGGAGGTCTTGTAGCAAAAAAAATGCCTGGGAAAACGATCCCCCCATCACGACAGAAATCGTGGAAAAGTAAGACACTGTCAGATTTGGGTTTATTTTACATTATAGGCATTTGTCATTGCAATTATATATTTTTTCCAGGTTAAAGAGCTGGAGGAAAAATTCCAAGATGGTGATCTTACAGAAAAGGTAAACAAACAGAATATATTTTCATTAAATGTGATTCATCATCTTGGAAAC
>NW_026932378.1:0-5156 GCF_032062105.1 Saccostrea cuccullata | reverse complement strand
ACAAATATACACTTGAATGAGCGTGTTTTTTAAAAAAATAATTTTGGATAAATACTTTAATATTGAGTGTATTGAAAATATAGATTGTGTAGACAAGATGATATGGTTATTACGCAGATGCATTCAGAAGCGCGGGCGTGCAATGCTATATTTTAAATGAACTTGGTACACTTCTGGGTAAACGTTGTTAACGTCTCAAATGCATAGAGTTTGTCTTTTTAATGAGGTTTACAGGGGATATGGCACCAAAAGGGAGTTGGGGAGCGTTTGGGAACATCTGTACGGTCCCCGTTACAATTAGCACTAGTTGCGTTATGTCATTGTGTCTTTACATTGTGTCAAAAATGCTCAGCCTCTTGTCAGCAAAAGTGTATCTTAGGCTATTTCATATTGATCAGATGTGGAAAGCTCATGTTATACTGTGCGCACTCTTCTACATTATGTCGATTCACTATTACGTTATGCGAACACGGGTATCCTCGGCCTTTATATGAGCATAACGTATTTTCCGTTCCGCAGGCACTAAAAATGGCGGGAAAGAAAACAGTCGTAGAAGAAATTCTCGGCGATTTGAGAATGGCATATTTGAATGAAAAGTAAAGCGACAAATGATTGACAATCTTGAAACGTGCAGCGCAAGGCCTTCACACTGCGACTGTGAATTTATTTCAATGGCGTTTACTTTAATCTGATAATTAAATAAATCAAATATTATGAGTCGAGCAGCATTTTTTTAATTTTCATATTAAATTGTTTTTTTTTTTTTTTTTTTTTTATAGAAGTCTTAAACTTCTTATCTTATTAAGAACATTTCATATGTTTTTTATCAGTCTCTACCTCTCCTTTTTATTTTAAAAAAGTGTTAACACACCGTATAACAAACGGGTTGGGCGTTGGGGGCAGGTCCGTCCTTCCATCTTTAGTGACCAAAATATACATAAGATTAATAAATTTATTGGTTTTACTTTGTAGGACATTGCATAACATTAGCTGAATTAAGTTGAAAACTTTTTTTCTATAAAACTATCAAGCCAAAGAGCTTCTCTTCCCCCCCCCCCCACCTTGTCTCAACCATATACCGTCCCCCTTCCTTGTTCAAGATTCCCATATCCGCCACTGATATGTGCCCATGCATGCTTGCATAAGGCATATTCAACTGATTTAGACTGATATATAGATTTTTGTAATAGAGTTCTGGCACTGGAATGGTTGAAAAAATTACTAATTCCAGTGACGTAGCATCTTTTTTGAAAGGAGAGGTCAGCCAGAAAAAATCTTCTCGAAACAAAAAACAGTCCTAATTTTTTTTTTTTTTCAGTATACTACATTACCCGTAGTGGACTATACTTAAAAAAGTGGGGATGGGGCTGTGCTTTCCAAACACATTACATCTTCTGTAGTTAAGTTATATAGGGGAAAAAGAGGGGGCTGCATGATATTATGTGCCTGAAATTCGTCCTAATCCTTAAAGGAGCCCCCCCCCTCTTTCTCTTACCAGTCATTAAAACACGGTCGTCAACAATCCTTATACAGCTTTGAGATAATGAAAATGTATTTTTACATCAGGTAATGAACTTTTGGAAACAACATGATGAAGAGTTAACACAATAGAAAGATGTTTTTAAATCACATTAGAAAAGGTTGACATAACGTAATTATATATCCACATCACGGAATGGAGTTTTGACATAATGTAATAAAGTGTTGATATAATATAAAGATATGTTCACATTATGTTATACACTTTTTACACCACGTAATAAAGCACTGACATGAAGGTAAGATGTGTTCACCTAACATCATGATGCTCCCGACGTATTATACATGTAAAGATAAATCCATATCACGTAATAATGCTTTGATATAATTGAAATATACACTCTCAAAAAGGAATGGATTTTTGACTTCATGTAATGATAAGTTTAATTATAAAAACAATTTGCTTGACGTAATGCAATTTTGACCTCGCAAATTAAAGAAATGAAAGGATGTAAAGAAACATTCATTTCACGTAATAAAGTTTTAACACAATGTTAACACATAATCACTTAACAAAATGGATTGTTTACTTCAAGTTATAAACTGCTGACATAATAAAAGAATGTATTTACTTCATGTAATGCAGGATTGACATAATGTTAAGATATTTTCACATCATATCATAAAAAATGACATAACGTAAAGATATGTTCACATCACGTAATGATAAATTGACATAATAAATGCATAGTTGTATGCTATAAGGCAGTGATGGCGTTCCATATGTTTGCATTGCCTTTTTTACCTTCTGTATTGATACGGTGCTTTATCAATGATGTTCTTCCTAAGTCATCTTCGCTTTTTGAAAAGACTTAATCTTTCATTTTTTGTTCTTTCAAATAAATCTTTCAAATCATAGAAACGGTCCCTTTGTTTCAATCTCTAGACATAACATGTTATTAATCAATGCTTCCTTTTTCAAGCATAAATATTTCTCTTACCGGGATGTTTAAAAGCCTATTACAGTGGGTCTTCAGATATCCGGACGCTAGATACTAGTGTCTGGATGCTTCAGTATCCGGACGACTTTTCATCGGAATGGAATTTTAAACGTAATTTTGTCTTGTTTAACTAATAATAACTAATCCGGAGAAATTGACAGGGAACCAAAGTGTCCGGATAAATGAGGCTCTACTGTACGGTGTTCTCAAAGATTGTCTGGTGCTGACGAGATATGTCAACTTTTTGTAATAATTATTTTAGTTACCCTATTTTCGTGTTTGTTCCGATCATTATGGATCAGTTTTAATTTTAAAAAAGTTAAATATAAACTTTATTGAATGAAAATCCCAAGTTTTTTTTACTTTATATTAGAAAACCTGCCTGTCCCGGAGGTTCTTATTTTACGATATGATACGTATTTTATAAATTCTTGAATATGTTCATGTAAATCACATAATGTACTGAAATCACAAGTGTGTTTACATTTCTGAAATATGTAATTTTGGCAGATACAAACATATAGAATATAAAAAGAATTTGATGCATCTTCTAAACTTGCTTCCCTTTTCTGGCCATGTCAACTTCACTTTTCTAAAAACACTTATACTTTCTTCTCTCTAATGAAGAAAAGGTCACGGTCAAGGATGTTGGTGGAGTTGAATAACTTACATCAGTATACTAGTATTATTAGCATAAGATGTTTGATAGAAATAACATGGGTGATTTCATTAAAACTAAGCTAAACAGAAATTTAAGAAAAGTGAGGTCAAGTTCAAAGGAAGGGTGAAGATCAAAAAATGTTGAAGCAATTGATCGCTCTCATCAGTGTGTATCAGCATATGAAGCTTTGTGTTTTACTCAATCTTGAATGGCTTTATTTTTATATAGCTAAAACAATACCTAAAGAAAATTGAGGTCAAGGTAAAAGGAAAGGTCAAGATAAAAAATGTTGATGTTGAATGGCTTTCATCAAAACCTATCATAAGAGGGTTGAGAAAAATATTCTAGTCAAATAGTTTCTTTGAAACTGAGCTTTGGACTGAGCTAAACGCAAAGCGGAACGGAAGGACGGAAGGAATGAACACAGACATGACAGTTTTTTATGCCCCAGACATTTTCATGGTGGGGCATAAAAATACCGAACAAAAAAAAAAAAACAACGAAACTTTATTCTCTTATTGTCTAAAACAGTGTTTTTCTGCACATTATATACAGTTATTACTGCTTTTTAGTTCAATGGCAATGCGATGATTTGAGTATACTATTTACAGAGCGCAAAGTTCGAGGTGAATTTTGTACATGTAATTTAAGCTTCCTAAAACATTGTATTGGTTAAAAAAACGCAATAGTTACTTTATTATACTAAGTATATGATTCAATTTCAATGATATACAAACACGTCAAGCAATCATTGCCATTTTACTTTTTATATTTGTTAAAGTACTCCTACCCAAATTTGAGCAAATGCAATGGGATCAAAATAAAAATTACCAATTTTATAAATTTTAGAATTTGTAAATCTATTTAGGGTGCGATATAGAGAAAAAAATAATGGCATGCTCGTAAACGTATATATCTACTTTTTAGCTCACCTGAGTTGAAGGCTCAAGTGAGCTTTTCTGATCACATATTGTCCGTCGTCCGTCCGTCTGTCTGTTAACTTTTAGCTCACCTGAGCCGAAGGCTCAAGTGAGCTTTTCTGATCAAAATTTGTCTGTTGTCTGTTGTCGTCGTAGTCGTCGCCGTTGTCGTCGTTAACTTTTCACATTTTCGACTTCTTCTCAAGAACCACTGGGCCAATTTCAACCAAACTTAGCACAAAGTATCCTTAGGTGAAGGGGATTCCAGTTTATTCAAATGAAGGGCCACGCCCTCTTCCAAGGGGAGATAATTGTGAAATAGGGAAAAAGTAATGGCATTTTTAAAAAAATCTTCTTCTCAAGAACCACTGGGCCAAGAAAGATGAAACGCATGTGGAATCATCCTCAGGTAGTGTACATTCAAATTTGTTCAAATCATGACCCCCGGAGATAGGGCGGGGCCACAATGGCCGATCAAAGTTTTACATAGGAGTATATAGGAAAAATCTTTAAAAATCTTCTTCTCAGAACCACTGGGCCAGGAAAAATGAAACTCATGTGGAAGCATCCTCAGGTAGTGTTGATTCAAGTTTGTTCAAATCATGACCCCCGGGGGTAGGGTGGGGCCACAATGGCAAAGTTAAACACAGAAATATATAGGAAAATCTTTATAAAAATCGTCTTATCAAGTACTTCAAAGCAATGATTAGTGATAGTATAGGAAGAGAATGTTTTTAAAAAATCTTTTTATCAAGAACAGCATAGTCATATGCTGTATTAATATGATGGCATTCTAAAGTACCGGTAGTATTAAATTCAAGCCCCCCCCCCTTTCAGTAAACTTTTCAGTTCTGATCTGATTTGTGTTTTTTACAATACAGTTTGCTCATGTGAGCGATGTGGCCTCTGGGCCTCTTGTTACATTTTTGATTTCTTCTCAAGAACCAGTGGGCCAATTTAACCAAACTTAGTACAAAGCATCCTTATGTTAAATTGTTAACTGTTAAATTGTTAAAATAAAGGGCCAAGATCCCTCACAAGGGGAAAGTCAAGAAAATACAAAAATAGGGTGGGGTCATTAAAAAATCTTCTTCT
>NW_026932377.1:0-5118 GCF_032062105.1 Saccostrea cuccullata | reverse complement strand
TTCAAAAACAAAAGTCAGAGTTTCCTTGGTATGAATGATATCATGTAAGGTCACAATGTTGGCATGCTTTAACCCACGTAGGAGAGAGGCTGAAAGAAAAAAATTGAGAAATCAATGACTACAGTGGTAAAATGCGGGATATAATTTTTGATGTATCCTCTCAAACAGTTTGACAATATTTTGTTATCAGTGCTTAACACTTTATCAATAATGCACACCACTCAGGTGACGAGCACGTACAAATCTTCATTAGCTTTAACCACAAGAGTTTATTGATCTAAATTTATAATTTGATGAAAAGTGACAATGAGGATTAATTGATATATTAATGATAAATTTATCAAGGATAACTTTAAATTTAGTGTTTTACTTTTTGTTTTGATTAAAATTGTCGAGATAAATATTTAACAACAGGAAAAAATTATTAATTTCTGTTTTAAAAACAAGCAACCATAAATCAATTTCTAATACAAGTTATCTCCATAAAGATAATCCTTTGAGTTAAATATCTTTGTCAATATCAGGATTACTTGAAAAAGAATATTTCCTCCTAGTGAGGGTTTATGTACTTTTACTTGTGCAGCTCTGATTTGAGATAAAAAAAAATGTTTTACATAAGCTGTTTACAAATTTTATGACTGCACAATCTGCACAATCTTTCTCAAGTAACAACACAGGAACGGCATAATGTCGACTTAACATTAATGTTCATTAAAATTTGAATTCTACATAATTAACAAGAGCATACACTCCTACACATAAAAAATTCTTTTCCTATTTTTTATTTTGTTTAAAGGTCATGTACATAATTCATATAATTATTAAAACAAAGACAAAAATAATACAACATGCTAGATGATGAATTCAAATTTACCTTTCATAACATAAAATAATTTGATACCTACTTTATATACCTTCTCAAATAGAACTTATAAGAAAACACAAGATTTGAAACCTCCTTAAAGGGGCCTTATGGAACTCTACAAGATTTTATTTCTTCTCAGTGGAGCTCATTTAAACAACATACATATTCAATATGTGGTACCTTCTAATATGCACCTCATATAACAGTGCAATATTTGGTACCTTCTCATATGCACCTCATATAACTGTGCAATATATGATAACTTGTCATATGCACCTCATATAACTGTGCAATATTTGATACCTGTTCATATGCACCTCAAATAACTGCAATATTTGGTACCTTCTCATATGCACCTCATATAAATGTATATGTACCTCCTATAACTGTGCAATATTTGGTACCTTCTCATATGCTCCTCATATAACTGTGCAACATTTGGTACCTTCTCATATTGCACCTCATATAACAGTACAATATTTGGTACCTTCTCGTATTGCACCTTATTATGAACAGTTCAATATTTAGTACCTTTTCGTATTGCACCTTATTATGAACAGTTCAATATTTAGTACCTTCTCGTATTGCAGTGAATGGAGCCCCCTCCTCCTGCTGTAGGCGGATTTCCTTCAATGCTATCACTTGATTGGTTAATCTGAAATTTAAAAGACTTTACTAGAAAAAAAACAACAATGATTTTAAAAAAAGAACCCTACATCATAACCTTTACTTAAAACAAGATTTCAGGATCCTCAAACACTGATATATGAAGAAAACAAAATATCACAATCTCAGATACTAATTATGTTTGTTCTACTTTGGTTTAGAATAATATACATACTTGAAAGAATCCCATTAGCCAAGAAACACTGCAATAGGTTTCTTATATCAAGAACAAATTAAGTTTCTGAATCAATAACTATTTGTATAGTGTTACTGTTGAGGACTCAGTCACAGAAATGAGTTTCCTCCACCATTTGTCAATTTATACCCTAACTTCCACTAAGTCAAAGATCATTATTCCTAGTAAGAAACTATGGCAACCACTTTACCTCTATTGCTTGCTAAATTCAAAGAAAATATTGTCTCGAAGATTGCAATTTCCTATGTGTAATATGACAATTACATGTGGTTTACAAAGGTAACAGTGGAATATTATATCAATTATGTTTCTATCATAGAGGTGTTATTTTCTTGTGAGAAGAGGAATAAAAATAGAAGTTCAAAGGAAGAAATAGATTGCATATGTGTTGACAATTTATTGATGCACTGCAAATTTAGAACATATCAGTTTTGTGAGATGTTTTTTATTCAATCAACCTAAAACTATGGGTATGTTTGATTGCTGAACTAATGTTCTACATAAAAATGGCCCTAGCTCATAGAGTCACAGAATGTGTGTGAGACCCAGGCTTAAAATGTTGTATACTGTACTTTGAAATAAAGTTTTTGGATCCATTAAATGACAGAATTTTTTAAACAGCAATTCAAATCTAAATAAAACTTAATGTTAAGTGCCTAAAATGTCTTATTATACAGTCCCTGAAACGTTCTACTTTCCCATTTTTCCGTTCGCTCACCGTTCGTTCACCGTTCGTTAGCGTTCGTTCACCGTTCGTTCAGCGTGCGTTCACCGTTCGCTCTCCGTTCACAGTTTTGCGTTCACCGTTTACCGTGCGCTCGCGTTCACCGTTAACAAAACGTTCACCGTTCGCTCTTCGTTCCGTTTACTCTGCGTTCACCGTTCACTTATTGTTCAAGTCTTTATTGTCATTCGGAACTCCGAAGTGAAAGGACTCATCTTTTTTATGGTAAGGATTTACACGTTTTTTAATTAAATAACTAAGATATCGTGTTTGAAGAATAATTATTTCAATGCAAAAAGTATCTACGATATTTATATTTCTTTTATTTTAACTTAGCTGTTACTTTATTCGAAAAAATTCCCTGGAAATACATGAAATACATTGAGAACCTGCATGTAAGTAGAACGATGCTTAAATATTAAATTTAAGTAAGGGCAATGTACAAATACTTCAAGCGCGGCATTTGAAATCGTTAATGGATGGATAATATTCCAAGTTTTCACAAGACAAGAATATACAAAAAATTATTTCTAACACGTATTCAAAGAAAAAATGCACGAAAACATGCTAGAACTACATATAGGTCTGAGAATTATGGAAAATACTGCAGATATTCAGTAAATTAAATATTTGTAGAGCGAATGAAATTGATAGTGTGATTTTAAATTAAAGAAAACACCAACTGTTTAAAATGTTATACATGAGAATTTTTGTTCTACTTTACGTATATAAAGTGTATAATTAGAAAGGGAAAAAAAAACTTCCTTCACCGTAACGAAATAATATGTTTGCCATTCAGAATGATTAAGAGCCCCCCCCCCTCGTGCCTTTTCTCCCGATATCAAATTTTTACTTAGTATTTTCAGTATATATTAATTAATATTCAATGTGTATTGTAACACAAAAAAAAAATGATTCTTAAAACAAACATCAAAACAATCATTATATACATACATGTGCCGACAGTGGTATTTTGATTTGGCAGGGATTATGTTTCAAATTCAATTTCAAACTTCATCCTTCCCAGTATATACATTTATTTCCATTATTTATTTATTTTTTCCGTAGAAAAGCGAAAATCAAGTATAGAAATGATGTCAAAAATGTTAAAACTTCTTTGAAATACTAAATGACTCTTTGACTTCGGCATGTTCGGTGAAGCGAGATTTCAACACCTCCATTGTGTCGAATTATTTTGATTGACAGGACAAGCACGTGCACTTCGAGTGAACCTTGTGAACTTGATGAAGGAAAATAAAAGCCGACGCTTAAAGCTTACTGTCAAATGGATTTGTTAATCTTTAAAAAAAAATTGATTACTTTGACTGTCTGGAATATTAGAAAAAAATGACATGATTTTTTTTCAGATGCAACACATATCTGAGAATCGAGAGGTCTTACATCTCTCTCTCTTTCTCTCTCTCTCTTGCTTTTACATTTGTCCTGTTAAATAAAATCTAAACAAATATATTATTTATTTAGTTCTGAAAATCTAATCTATTACAAATAATTTGAATGTCTGTCTCCATTATCTTTTCCAAGTATAATCACGGTCGGGAATGTCTTCAGATATACATATACATGTAAATCTTTGCTAAAAAAAAAAAATCATAAAAATAACAAATACATATATGATTTTATTGCATTAAAATTTTAAATACGGGTGTATTTATGCAATATGTCAACAGACCTTTGTAAATTAATAAAAAATCATTATTTTACACGGAATCGCCGTGGCATCGAAATATAAAGTATAATGTTTTTACAACTGTGGTACAATCATACAATGTAATAAATTCATTCTATAAGTAGTAGTTTTCTCTTCTGAAGACTGTGCACATTATTTTATTAGTTAAAAGAATTTATTTTTATCTTATTAGTAAATTAATTTTATCTTTTATACTACACGTGTTCGGTAACAATTACACATGTTTTACGGCAATAAAAATCATGTTATGAAAATATTGAATTAAAACATCATATGTATGTGCAGAAAAAAATGTTTTAATTATTTATTCACTTATTTATTTATTGTTTATTTATATTTTAGCATCTAACAATAGAATACAACAGAATACTTTAAATGCAAGGGAAAAATCTGAGGCATTCCGAATAAATTGTTCATCTTGCGTTCACCGTTCACCGTTTGCGCTCCGTTCGCGTTCTGCGTTCACTCACCGTTCTCCGTTCACACATCGTTCACCAAGTTGCGTTCAGCGTTCGCACATCGTTCACTCACCGTTCGCTCTGCGTTCGTTCACCGTGCGTTCAGCGTTCGTTCACCTTTCAGGTGGGAAAGTAGAACGTTTCAGGGACTGTACCTCATTATAAATATTCTAAACAACGCGTTATCTGAATGGTTCTAAGTTATCACGTGATCGGGCCGTAAAACTTCATATTTCCCGACCATCGGCACGCTTTTCATCATATTCCACCTCTTCGGAACACCTAGTGTATTTTCCCACGATATAGTTCTTGTTCGTTGAACAAAAACTCCCGAGAAGAGTAGACGTCACAATAGCCTGGTTTACGTCATAAAACTGATGATAATGTGTTGAACAATGTGTTTTACAAAAACTTTACATAAAAAATGAAAATGAATTTGAGAGAGGTGCCGAATTTAAAAGTTTATGTTTATTTCAAAGGTTTTGCTTGTTTCGGTATAAT
>NW_026932376.1:0-5148 GCF_032062105.1 Saccostrea cuccullata | reverse complement strand
AATGCTTCAGAGTAAAGCAACAATATGTATATTAAAGTTATTAATGCGTTATTTTATTTTCAACTGAAGGCTAGAAAATTGCATAAATTTTGTTGTTTTTAAATGTTTGGCGATTAGCCGTTTTTTAAGATGATTTTTAATGTGTTTTCACTCTAAGAAAAATACACATTTAAGCGTGACGTTTAGCTGTTACGCTGCTACACCTCCTAGGTTCTAGGTTTTAAAGATCTTTAAAATAAATTCAATCAAACACTATAAAATAAGAATTCCAATGTCTATTAGATTTATATATGTGCATCTTTTGTATATTGTATTTGATAATATGACGCCAAATATAAAAGATATGGACACTGTGAAAACACTTTTGGATCAACCCTCATAAATCCCCATGCATAAACCAATATTTTTTTTTCCTCAAGCCAAGAAATTTTGACCTCAAAAAATATGTGATTTTACAGTTACTTTACTTATTCTTTTGTGAGAAATTTACCAAACAAGCATTCCACATAGAATGTAGGCTAAATAAAAGGTAAGATATATTTTAATGTAACACATATTTGAGAAGTGGTACAAAACAGAAATGATACTTATAAACTCCAAAGACTATTTTGAAAAATGAAATCACACAATTGTAACAAAATTATAGTTTTACATTTTTAGTTCTACAAAATCTTTGAATATCAAAAGAGATACAATTTGTCTTGATAAAAGACACAGAAAAGAAAACAAGAATAGAATAAATGAGTATATGTTTCAACCGATGCTTAATCAGTATTTCGTTACATTTGATTAATAAAAGTGAAATATATCAATTTACATTAAGTTTGTAGACAGATTTCAAATTAAGAATTTGATTTTTTTTAATTCTAGCAGATCAATTGACAATAATTTAAAAATGTGCATGTGATTAAGAAATTTTTAAGATTTTTTCTCTTTCCATATTGTTACACCATGCTTTATTCAGCATCATGTACTAAAACTAAACTTTACAAGATGAAGAGCTCTTTTATGGGGAGATAAGTTTAGCATAAACTGAAATTACTTCTCTTGACATGCCACAGATAAATAAACTAACATTAATTATACTTTTCTATTTTTATGGTAAAGAATGCAAAATAATAAAATATTGAATTAACTGTTTCTGATTGAAAGATAAACAGTAACATAGTCACTTTTAACCACAAAAGTCTGGCTACATCCGTCCTGTTTGCAGAATCTCCAAAACAGACAAACCATTTGCTCCTGCTTTTGTTAGGCAATTTGCAAGCTGTTTTTGTCCAGGACACCACTGAATTTTTTTCACTTCTCCAAACTCTGAATTGTTATAATAAATGTCATACACTTGCCTACACTGTTTTTAGCACTTGGTATCCTAAATTTTCTTTCAACCACGCTCTGCTACCATTGTTAGATCATGCTTTATTCAGCATCAACAACTTAAACTAAACTTTACAAGATGAAGAGCTCCCTCATGGGGAGATAAGTTAAGCATAAACTGGAGTTACTTACAGTTACATTCTACAGATAAGTAAACTAACACATATTTTGTTTTTAAAGTGTTGATGACTTATACAAAATATTGTTTCTGCCAACTGAGGGGTAAACAATAACAATGTCTTTGAATTAAGAAATATATACACAATTGCGAAGATACCACACATTCAATGTCATGATGATGTATATTTACAATAAGAATCAATCAGAATCTTATTAGAATTATATAATTTGACTCTTTATAATGCTTTCAGTCTTCGTGGTTATTTAAGAAAAACATAAAATCTACATTGTCAGTGTTTTATTACACTTTGATGGACCTCGTATATGAGATTAAATATTCTCTTTCGTGTCTCGAACTGTGTAAGTTTTAAAATTATTGATGTCATATTCCATGCACTAGAATCTGTGTCTCTTATCATGAGACAACGTTCGTCATCGATATTGATGATAAAATAATGAAAAAATATTAAAAAAAAAAAAGAAGAAAAAATGCATTACATATGATTTCAAATAATTGTTGTTATTCATTGAACTTGATAGATATAGAATCTCTTCATTGTTCCCTGATAGTGTTTTAACTAGAAAATCATTAATGTACAATTCTAACTTCAGATGATGGCGTTTTATCTTGTACTGGTTTTTCTTCTTCCGACAACATATGGAGACACACAGAGCGGAAGTTGTAAAGACATGTTACAGGGTTTTCTAACGGGACAACTGTCGTCTGTTCTAGAAACTCATCAGGTAGAAACTTTAAGGCGGGAATTCAAAAACTTCACTGACGTCATCGAGAAATCTATGAAAAAGTTCAAGGAACAAGTGACCGCTAGCAAACTGGGCGAAGGTCTCTATAAAGAAATATATAAATATAATGCCATTTGTATTGTTTTGATATTTTATCACTAATTACGTCATAAATTATTGAATAATTCCTTTTTTTTAGGTACAGGGAACAGAAAAATTGCTTACACAAGATGGGGAAAGAGACTTGTCCCTCAAAGGCAAATTTAGTTTATTCCGGTGAATATAATTATGTTATGCGTTTATTTTAGCTGTTAGATGATATGCATTTCTTTATTTCATTTTATGACGTGTTTTTCCTCATTATTCATATAGACAAATGGATAAGGATGGTTATAATAAATCTATAATAAATCTATACATGTAAAACACTTTATAGCATTTTAAAATAACTGATATAAATGTTATATGAAATCAAAGTTTTAAAAATTATAGGATCTGCGGGGGATCACATTATGCTCATAAAGGAGCAGCTGTAGATCCCCTTTGTTTGCCAAGAGATCCAGAGTGGGGGATTTACAGGGATGGAAATGATGGAGATAAGGCATATGTATACGGAGCAGAATACGAAACGAACACGTACAAGACTCACTATACCTCACTCCAGTCCCATGACGTACCGTGTGCTGTCTGCCTTGTTCAAAATAGGTCTGTTGTGAAAATGATTCCAGGTGAGAGATTAAAAATTATTTACCTTAAACTTGGTTTGTTGTATTTTCTGATTGTCATTTTAAAGTCAAATATACTAGCTTCGTCAAATCATCTGTGATGTCACAAAAGAGAATTCATATTGTGAAAAAGTAAATATGGGGACATTTCCCATAATGTCTTCTGGTAAAAAGCATCATAGCCATGGATAATCACATGCATTTTTAGTGGGACTTTTATATGAGTCGAATCATAACAGTGCAGCCATAAGTGATCAAAATCATGTCTGAGATCAAGGTAAAAAATGAAATGAAATTCTAAGAATAACAATTAAACCAATGATTTATAAGTCGTTTAAATTGTCACAAAATAATTCTTTAAACAATAATTATAACCTCTTCTTTCTGTAATATAGACATTTATTTAATCTTAGCATACAATATTATATAGCTGAAATAACTTTAGCTGAGCCAAGATCAATATCAAAGCTTAACAAAAATTATTTGACATGTCTAATGGCTGTTTGAACTAACTTAAAAGAATCTGAAAACAGCGCATCAATAAAATTGTGCAAAATTTATAGAAATGCCTACATTACATCATTTTTTTGTTATAGCGAGAAAAACCTGTTACAAGGGATGGAACCTGGAATACCAGGGCTACCTAATGGCTGGGTATTATAATCATAATGCTGGTACAACTTACAAGTGTGTAGACAAGGATCCTGATACCTTGCATGGCGGTCAAAGTAAATTATATGGCAACCTATTTTATTTTGTAGAAGGTCGATGTGGTTCATTAAAATGTCCACCTTATGTTGAGGGAAGAGAAATAGTGTTCGTTGTTTGTTCCAAAAAATAAAGAATTAACACAAGGAGTGTTTTACTTTCATTTATTGTTATATTAATTCTATATTCATTTTTTATAAATTGTTTTTGTCACACATTTATCTATTTATTTTTATTTCAAAATTTCTGCTGTACAAATAAGTTGTTCCGCTAAGATAATGTTGAACCATTAGTTTACCTAAAGTTAGAATTTAAAAAAGGAAAATGACTACATGTATATAAAGTTTTTAATTACTTCGGCACAATTATTGCCGTGTAGTAACTGACAAAACTTTATATTCTAGAGATAATGTTATAGGACTGAATGGAATATAAAGGCAGAAATAACCAGATATGGGATATATAAGGTGTGTTAAGAAATTTTGTTCCATAACGAAATTTTTTTTTAAATTTCACAGTAGTGTTTAACTTTATAATTTATGTAATCACAAGATCGTGCTTTCGATTTATAGCAATGAATTTTTAACAGGAAATTATAGGATTTTTCCATATAAAAATATTTAACCATGTTCAAAACATTCAAATGACAAAAGTGCTTATCATTTTGTGTAAAAATGTAGGATTATTTACTTTTGTTTCTTCACAGCTTATCTTACATTATAAAAAACTGATGATGTTAGGTAAAAGAAAGATTAGTCACTTTTCCAAAGAATAGGTTTGTCATATTGGAATTCTATGTTGACTTGATAAGTTTTGCATGGCTATTTGAACGTTATACTGACAACCCTATAATATTAACCCTTGTACCAATATGTCATCATTTAGATCAGATGGGAAAATCACAAAGGCCAGTAACATGCTAAATTTGAATTTATGAATGACTATAAATATAGAAAAAGAGACGAGTTAAAGTACATCGACTTGCACGACTGGATATCGAGTTATTATTACTCAACTTAAACGCTTTATAAATGATTGATGTTTTATTTTTATTAAAGAACAATTATTGTAGTATGATTCTAATATTCGTTATTGGCGGCATGGCATTTTTATACGAAATACGAAATATTTCCGAGATCGACCCTGTGAAAATTCGGACTGACGTTGTCTCCATTTCTCTTTTTGTATATATAGTCATTAAGTAAATTCAAATTTAGCATGTTACTGGTTCCTGTGGGAAAAAGTAGCGAACCAAAATCAGTTTCCAAACCTTTAGATAGCCTGCAGAAAAATATTCCTGAATTGTCAACTATATGTATAACAAAAATTATTCCTGAAGTTGAAAAAGTGTATGAAATGAGTGATATCCGCAAGAAAAGGTACTCTATATAGAGAGCAGAGTAATTTCTTCTCAATGATATTCGAAATTTATTTTTTTTTCATTTTTATAATATTTGAGAGAAAAAAAGAAATT
>NW_026932375.1:15000-51344 GCF_032062105.1 Saccostrea cuccullata | reverse complement strand
TTTACCATAATGCTTTTTTCCCAATAAATCATCCAAATATGAAACAGATAATGTGTCCTTTATTACGAATTCTCTCTATCATAATGTAAATTTAAAGACAACATTAAGAGACTTCTTCTTACGTAGAATTATTTTAAAAAACAAATTCTGCTTCATTTGAATACAAAATGGGTATGCAAGCAACGGAGAACAATACATACCCAACTGCATTATAGATTTTTGAAAGCCTGATCCCCCAAAAACTAAAGATTAAATGTTGATATTGTCAATGAGAAACTCAGTCATCTGTTAAAAATCAAACTCTGACTCGGAGTAATGTATATAGAATCAGATCGTATCCAACAAAATGAGTTAAAAGAAGTGTACATATTATCAGCGATCCTCAATAAGGTATGCAAATCTACTCTTTCCATTTTTATTGAAGAAACAATCGTCTATCATTTAACAAAACCTGGTCTTTATTGGGGGTGGGGGGTTGAATAGTGTTGAAAAGTGGTATGTGTTAATGCTATTGATTTTTGGTAACTTCATTTTTGTTTATAAAAGTTCCTTGGAGATTGTAAGTTTCAACATCTGTAATGGTTACCACTTCTCAATTATGTTGTACAGTACTTCTGAAATTCCCAATAATACCTCAGATTTTATTAACGATTTAGATTTCACACATGATCATATATATCAATTTGGAGAATAGAATGACCTAGTTACAGTTTGGGGTAGATTGATAGTCAATATTTTTTGGTGCATTTTAGGTCTTCCTATCTTACAAAGAGATCATGCAACACAATTTATAATTTTTAACGATTGTTAAGATTGTTTTCAGAGTGAAATATAGATTAGATATTATAAGATGAAAAAAGGTAAACTTTTTAAAAAGTTCTCTTTTTTTCTTTATAAAATATATCATCCTTGTAAATTATGATATTTTATATAAAGTTAACGATTCCTTAAGAAAAGGGTAAACATGTAATTCTAGTAAAATGCTAATGTATATTTTTAGACTGAAAAGAGCCATAGCGCATTTGATAGTCACTTTCGCATACTCTAGTAGTGATTTTTTAAATACATTGTTTAACCAAAATTTTGTCATACAATGTTAGTTTATGCAGCAGGCCTTATACCAAATCACACAAAAATAATATTCAAATATTAATAGTTCCCTCATATGATAAATATAAAAATCGTTCAGTTTATATGGAGAATATAGTAAATACTGAGGTACCCCCCTAAACAATGAGAAACTATAGCTAAAGACCACCCTTAACCAGAGATACAACTTCGGAATAATTTTATTTGGATATGACTGCACTTTATTACATTTAGATAATTTTGGTTAAAGGTGGTCTTTATATTGAAAATGTTGAAAATATGTATTTTATTTTTCTTCTAAAATTATTTCAAGATTCAACAATCTGTCTTAATTTTATCCATTGAACTAATATGACTTCGTGGCGTAGTGGTATGATTGCTGGATTGAAGACATAATGATCGTGAGTTTGAGTCTCACATGCAGTGCGTATATCTTATCTATGATTTATTTTTTTCTCTGTACATTTTCCTATGTGTTCTATTATTATTTTTTTTTATAATACATGTATAAATAATGTAAGAGATACTGTTTATATAATACAACATTACACCTTGAAAGTATCTCGGGAAAAAACAGTTTTAAACTATTTTAATGACCCCAAGTCATACCTCCTGGCTTGTTTTAATTTTGAAATTTTTTAACAATCTTGTTTAGAATAAGAGTATAAAACAAGTAAAATCATTGTCATGTAACCGACTTGCAACTTTGAAAATATAACACTGGTCCACAAATAATTACATACATATAGTTTGATTTTGAATTGAAAAGGTACCTGTATCTATAAACAGAAACAAGTGATTTCCATTTAAATACTTGAGTACGCGTTGTCGTCGATAAGGCAGCTATGGCTCTTTATTATATGTAGTTGGGGTGTCCCGGGGCAATGCAATGGAATATGGAGATAACAGACATTATTACATTTTCAACAGTGAAATACTGTAATTTATCCATTGAATAAAAGTGATATCCTGTTACAGTGTGAAAGGATATCAAAATGATATCCTGTCACGGTGTGACAAATATCAGAAGTGCGTTGAGAACTCTCAATTCTCCTTCAGATAACAAAGAATGTTGTAAAAAATACTACTTGGTCTGTTAGAAAATAAATAAACCATTCTTACATCGAATAAAACTGCCAAAGATTCCCAAAATATGCTGTTGAAATCCTTGTTTATACAGCGTTTTCAATCTCACAACACTTAGCTATGACGTCTCAACTGCTCAACTGTGACGTCATGTACATGTAGCCTATTCATTGACTGCATTAAAAAAGACAGACTAAAGGAAAAAAATCAAAGAAAATGTAATAAACAGAAAATTCAATGTTTTGTCGTTGAATATGGAATCTATTTCACTCGTGAGACAGGATTTTTTGATATTTTCACTCGTGCTTCGCACTCGTGAAAATATAAAAAAAAATCCTGTCCTACTCGTGAAATAAATTCTATATTCAACGACAAAACATTGAATATCCTCTATGTACACACTGTAATTAAGCTTAAAAGATTATATTGAAACAATAAAAATCAGGAACAGTGCAACCATAAACCTCTAAATACAGCAGAGGTGGGATCAGGTACCATGACAAAATAAGCATCATTTGTCAACCGGTAAAATCCTTTATGTGCTCCTTGTCAAGATCAGACAGACAGAAAAACTCGGTAGACATGTAAATACTGGCCTAACAATTAGAATGAATCAAGTAAATGATAAATTGTTTTTTATGCCCCCGTATTCGAAAATTCAGGGTATGTAGTTTTTGTCCTGTTCGTCCGTCTGTTTGTTTAGCTGTTTGTCCGCCAAAACTTGAACCTTGCCCATATTTTTCGATTGCTTGGAGCAATGGCTTTTTATGTTTCACACGATGAAGTCGTTGACATGCCGAAAGAAAGTAGATCATGTACAAAATATGAAATCTTTGATATGTGCATCTTTAAAAAATGTGGTAATTTGTTGGGGATTTATTTCAAACGAACCTTTGACTGAACGTTGTAAGGAACGATGGATCATATGACTTGTAATGTCATTGTTCTATAGCGATGTGCTAAGCCAGTCAGGGTGCTAGGCTGAGCACAAAATCAAACCCTCAACAGCAGATTTAATAGTTCAGTTGGACCGAAGGCTCAACTGAACTTTAGTGATCGAAAGGTGTCCACCATCTTCATAACAAAAATATATATTATAGTTAACTATCGTTTACCATAGTTAACTAAACTATAGTAAATCAAACTGTTAAAGTAATCACTATCGTAAATCAAAGTTTTTGAAGTGTTCACTATAGTATCAAAGTGTTGACTATAGTAAATCAGTTTTCAAAGTGATCACTATAGTGTCAAAGTTATCACTTTAGTAAATCAAAGTTTTAAAAGTTATCACCATAGTTAAATTCAAAGTTTCCGTAGTTATTACTATGGTAAATCAAAGTTTTCCTACTTATTACTATAGTAAATTAAAGAGTCAAAGTGTTCACTATAGTAAATCTAATGCCTAGGTCACATTTAAGCCGATGGTCGGGCGACTAAATTTTTCTGGTCTTGTCGGCTGAAAGAACATGATCGGCCGATACAGTATCGGGCGACACGGAGTAGTCACATTAATTCCTAGGGACACCGATGACTTGGACAAATAACACAAAAAATCTTTTTTCTTTAGAATTCAGCAATATTTTTTCATAGATCTATATTCAGATAGGTGACGTGAGTAATGTTTGCAAGGCAAAGTTGAAAATGTGTGCAAAATTTTGTGTGGAATTGCATAAAAATGACAAATGGTGCATATCTAAGCAGCAAATAATACTTTAGATTACTTTATATCATACGGATTAATTTTTATGTTCCCCAAACGAAGTTGGGGAACATATTGTTTTTACTCTGTTTCTTATTATGTCGCCCCAGACGAAGTCGGGGAGACATATTGCTATTGTACGCATGTTTTTTTGTCCAGGCGTTTTCTTGGAGATGGCTGGGACAATCTTCCTGAAACTTTCCTCAAAGGACGATCACTGGTTGTTGTTGTGCCATGTGGTCATTCAGTTTCAAAATGGCTACCGTTGCCATGGAAACCTGCAAAAAGCGACGAATTTTGACGAATTTTGTCCGCGAGTGTTCTCTCTGGTCCCTTGAACATTCGTCATGAAACTTTTTTTATTTTAGTGATTAGTAATTGTAGTTTTGCGATTTGCATTTAAAATTTTCAAATAATCAATTATTGCCATGGAAACCAGGGGAAAGTTAAAATTCTTTAATTTCAATTTTCTCAATAACTACTCAAGCAATCGTTTTGAAACTGTCAATGTTTATTCCTTGCAATGTGTCAAAGTGATTTCTATTTTTAAAATAATTGTAATGAGTCGCTCACAGTTGCCATAGAAACGAAACAGAAAAAAAGGTAAAGATGTACACATGTTCTCCAAGGTCTAGGTCAAAGTTCTTCGTATCCAATAAAAGTTCTTTTCACAAGAATACATATTTGAAATAGGAAAGCCCTAGCCCTTACCGTTCAAACGTTATGGCTAAGGTTCTATGTTCAAGACGACCCCCCCCCCCCCCAAACGCGAAGGAAGCGCACAGCCAGGTAGAATACACAGATATAAACATACACAACTTACAAGTAACGTTTTAAAAGTTTCATTCATAAAATTCAGTTCTCCTAATGTGATTTGATATTTTGCCAACATTCATTCTTCTTCTGTCTTGTCTCTAGATTTTATAATTATTTTATCTATAAAAAAAAAATAACGATTGTCAGCTGCATTTATTAGCATTTCGCGTTTTCTTGTATTTCCATTACTTGTATATTAATAATTTCATTAGATAATGCATGTATCAATTAGAAAATTGGTACGTCATTTCCATAGTTTTTATTCATTCATAAATCCTTGGATCCGCTCCTGCAGGTGCGCGAAGCCTTGATCACCACTGTAAACAAAACATTCATCTCGCCGAAAATGTTCATGATTCCGCTAAACTGATAAAGTTTACACATGATTTATCATCTCATAACAAACATCAGCCCTGCCATCAGAACCCCTAAAAATGAAAGTGAAAGTAGGGAAATTTCAGAGTTCTCACTGGCGTTATAATACACAAAATAATTCTGCTGATCTTCTTAATAAATTACATTTGCCAAGCTTTTTTGGTAGGAAAGATACTGCCAATTAACAAGTATGAGGCTCAGTTCAGTACATCTGCCCAATTTCTTTTATGCAAGTCTGCAAATTTAGGAACTTATAATTTTTTCCTGCACTACTTTCTCCTACCGATTCTAAAAATAATTAGTGGGATGTACCCAATTAAGGTCTTCCGTTTCCAACGGAAAGGACTGATACGACTCGATGGTTGTCCAAGCTTAGCTAATGGACCATTGTTTTAGTGATGGTAAAAATGAAAGTGTTGTCCAGTACGGGGCGAAATATGCTATTGCTTGCAATAGCAGACTTTCTAGTTATTATTAAGGTCTTCCGACTTCCTTCGGAAGACCTTATTGTTTTCTTTCTGTTTTTAAGGTCTTCCGACTTCCTTCGGAAGACCTTATTGTTTTTCTTCTGTTTTTAAGGTCTTCCGTCTTCACGGAAGACCTTATAGTGATTCTACTGTTTCTTATTATTAAGGTCTTCCGTCTTCACGGAAGACCTTATAGTTATTGTACTGTTTCTTATTAAGGTCTTCCGTCTTCACGGAAGACCTTATAGTGATTCTACTGTTTCTTATTATTATTCTTTTTTTTGACAAAATTTTGTGCAGGCGATTTCTCGAAAACTAGTCCAGCAGTTTTTCATGAAACTTTCACAAAATATGTCTCATTATATGAAGTTGTTACATCCGTAGAGAAATTTGGAAAATACGCTTTCGGTGCCAAGTTATGGACAATTTCCTGATTTTAAAATGCAATTTTGTCGCCCCTTTTTATCGAAAATGGCTCAAGATAAGACCTGGAGACTAATTGGAGACGATAGTTTGTCACTTTGTGGTTTGCGGAATCACCTTCTTGTGCGTCGTCAGTACTTCCGGTTGTTACGAGATGCAAATTTAAAATAATCGTATTTTCAAACTTTTTTGTTTTAAAGTATTCTTCATTTATTTTTGGTATATTCATAGAAGTCTTCCTTGTAATGCTTACTATATAATTTGTTTGAATGTTGATAAATCTAAACTCTAGATATTAGCATTCAAAAATCTGAAGCGGGTCCAAAATGGCGGCTGTCTCTGTCAACGCCGACATTTCGCAATAGGGGTTTACGGAGGCAGCCGAGCGTTTGCTTGAACGTAAGTAACATAAGGATAAATGAAATGTAAAGGAATTCTTGGATTGTCACGTCGTAGTTTCGTTGAAGTTCTGTGTTCAAATTAACGTCTTCTATAATTGGTAAAAGACTAAATGTGCAAAGGAAATTTCTTTTGTGCACCATGGAAAAACAGATCTTTAATCATGCTTATAAGTAATGCTTTCTCTAAAAAGAATATCAATTAATATTTTAATTATAAATCTTAACCACTGTTTTTCCTATGCACAATTGTGTCATATTAAACTAATAAATAAGACAAAAATAAGATTTTCTTTTAAAAGATCGCTTCATGGAGTTTATTTTAGCATTATTGGCTCATAGTTATTGAGCAAGAATGATATCTGATTTCATGACTGTTGTAGGACGAGCCATGATTTTCGGCGAAACATTTCATCATTTGTCGACTTACTAATCGGGATAGTTCACTTTGGGGATACAAAGGAAATTGAACATAGTTAAAAATTCGTAACTGTTTCGCCGCTTTAGTGTTAAATGCATATATTCAATATTGAATTTGTAAAAGAACTATATGCGGTATATTGCATATGTTTGCCCCCACAAAAGTCAAATTTTGAAAACTTCCTGAAATGTGCTGAATTCAATAAATTGTACAAGAAATATAAGTTAACAGAAAATATTATAGTTCCAGAGCAGTGTATTCACAATTTCTGTTTTTATGACGTCACAAACTAGTCCGATTTTATATTCTTTTTCAGAAAGAGGACAAAATGGACAAAATTTCAACAATTTAAGCTTTAGAATTTATAGAGCGCATGTGTGTTCAGGAACAATATTGACATATTTCATTGATATTATCATTCTACACATTATATCAAAATATTAATCCTGAACACACATGCGCTCGGTGACTTTTATTTAAAATATCGACGAAATATGTACATTTTTCTGCAAAATTCATAAAAAACTGAAATTTACGTCATATTTGTAACGTCATTACGTACATATGACGTCATTACTTATGAAATTATTCAGTGCTTTGAAGTCAGCATATACTCCCCTGTTTAAGGACTTAATTAAATATTACTCCATCAAAGTTTGATTTTGGGGGGCAAATGTTGGTTAATACCGCATATAGTTCTTTGTTAAATATACTTTCTAAACCTTGATTAGACTATAAGAACGTTCTTTTTTTAACTTCATTAAAGCTATCACACCTATTTAATAGAACATTCCAAAGAAAAGGCGCAAAGATTAACTCGTGGGTTTGTCGCTGAATATTGAATAGTGACCTGCCTTTCATAATTTTAAGACGGCAGCACTGTTTTGTACATAAATACAAGTAGATTTAGAGTAGAGGTCGCGATAGCGGAGTATTAAGTGCGACGGAGTTTCATGCTGGCGTCTTGTGTTCAATCCCCCTTGTGTGCAAATCTTTTTCAATTTTTCTGTTCGATTTAACGTTTTCCTTCCGGAAGCGGACGGAAGACCTCTCGTTGCTCGCAACGAGTTTCATGTCTAGTTAAGGTCTTCCGTTTCCAACGGAAGACCTTATTGGTTTCGTTCGGTTTCTTTTTTCCCTATTATTATTCTTTTTTTTTCTTACCGATTTTGTGCACGCGAGTTCTCAAAAATGGCTCGACCGATTTTCACTAACCTTTCAGATGTGATAGATATTTATCTGAACCTTGTCGGAAATTTTAGTCGTCGATGACGTCACTTCCGGTCGTGAGATATGGACGATTTTCTGATTTTTAGAGGGTCGGCTTGTCCTGGAAACTCCTCCGGAACGACTTAATATATTGACTCAAGATTTTCGGTGAAATTAAGGGAAGGTTCAAAGAGTTGCAGGCAAGCGTCCAAATCTTCATAGCGCAAAAGGCGCCGAAGCTCTGTAGAGCCCAAAAAATGTCTCGGAAACATCTCACAAAATTTGACATTTTTTGTTTTATATCTCCGTATCTATTCATAATTTGTTAAAACATAAAGAAGAAAAGTTGTACAGATTAACGGGACCTTTCATATGCAATCAAGAAAAAGGGGCTGACCCCTCAAATTAGGGGCTCAGAAGGGCCAAAAGTCTTTCATTTGTATCTCTTTATTGATCAATATTTTGTTATACATTACAGAAGCAAAGATATTCATCGTAACGATTTGCAATAATATATTATAAAATTTTGATCATATGTTACGTAATTAGGGGTCACAATGGGCCAGAATGTCACATCTTTGACGCTTTATATCTCAAAAAGGGGGAATATTTTGATAAGCAATATTGAACAAAAGATGGTCAGAATAACGTTCTAAACAATTTACATACTTTGAATTTTTGTAAAACGGCCCCATTAAGGACTTAGAGCGATGGCCCCTAAATATTTCCATTCAGCATATCTCCACAACGAAAAGAAATCTCTGAATAAGTGTTGAACAAAAAAATTTTAAATGACAAGACCTTTCATTTAATATCAAGAAAAAGGGGCCGACCCCTAAAATTAAGGGCTCAGAGGGGCCAAAAGTCTTTCATCTATAACTCTATAATGATCAATACTTTGTTATACATTACTGAAGCAAAGATATTCATCTTAACGATTTGCAACAATATATAACAATATATTATAAAACTGAGATAATATGTTACATCATTAGGGGTCACAAGGGGCCAGAATGTCAAATCTTTGACGCTTTATATCTCAAAAAGGGGGAATATTTTAATAAGCAATTTTGAACAAAAGATGGTCAGAATAATGTTCTAAACAATATGCATACTGTGATTTTTTTTAAAATGGTCCCATTAAGGACTTGTAGGGATAGCCCCTAAATATTTCCATTAGCATGTCTCCACAACGGAAAGAAATCTCTGAATAAGCGTTGAACAAAAAGTCTTTGAATTTAAAAGCCCTTTAATTTGATATCAAGAAAAAGGGGCTGACTCTTCATAATAGGGGTTCAGAGGGGCCAAAAGTCTTTCATTTATAACTCTTTAATGATCTATATCTTGTACTACATTACTGATTAAAAGGTATTCATCTTAACGAATTGCAAAAACATTCGTATG
Source organism: Saccostrea cuccullata (assembly GCF_032062105.1). Classification (NCBI taxonomy): domain Eukaryota; kingdom Metazoa; phylum Mollusca; class Bivalvia; order Ostreida; family Ostreidae; genus Saccostrea; species Saccostrea cuccullata. The sequence goes on along the minus strand of NW_026932375.1, from coordinate 41,957 downwards.
AAATTTTAATCATATATTACGAAATAAGGGGTCACAAGGGGCCAGATTATGAAGTGTATGTCGGATTATATCTCGAATAGGACAAATATTTTAATATAAGCAATGTTGAACAAAGGATGGTCAGAATAATGTTCCAAACAATATTCACCGTTTGAATTATTGTGAAATGGCCCCATTAAGGACTTGGATTGGTGGCCCCTAAATATTTTCATGCAAGATATTTCTTTAACAAAAAGAGATCTGTGAATAGGTCTTGAACAAAAAGTGTTCAAAATCACGTGACCTTTCATTTGAAATCAAGAAAAGGGTCTGGCCCGTCAAATTAGGGGCCGAGAGGGGCCAAATAACTTTCATCTATAAGTATTTGAGATTGTTGAATAAATCAAAAGAATCTAATCAAGTGAGAGAAGTCTTGATATCATTATTTTGTAACAATGATCATAGTCAAAATCACATCTCATCTAATCAAAAAATAGGACGGAAGACCTACTCGTTGCTCGCAACGAGATCTCATCTAGTTATTATTCTTTTTATTATTTTTTTGACTTTCTAATTTTGTGTGCGCGATTTCTCAAAGACTACTGGATGGAATTACTTGAAATTATCTGTGGAGATGTGTTGTTACATGAATTTGATCTACCCGAGCGATTTTTTGAAAATTCCTTTTTGGTGCCGAATTACGGACCATTTTCTGAAATTAAAATGACATTTTGTCTACGGATAATCTCAAGAACGGTTAAAGATATCAACATGAATCTTTCAGGGATTATAGATCGTGATAGATACTAACCAGGACGCGACTTTTTGTTCGTCGTCAGTACTTCCTGTCGTTACAGGATGCGAATAAAAAAAATCGTATTTTCTAACTATTTTGTTTTTCGACATTTTTCATTTATTTTTAGAATGTTTATAGAGACCTTTTCATTGATGCTCACTATATAATTTGTTTGAATATTGATGCATCTAAACTCTAAATATTAATATTTCAAAATCTGAAGCGGTACCAAAATGGCGTCTGTCTCTGTCAAGTCCGACATTTTGCGAGTAGGGGGTTAAAGAGTCAGCTTAGCATTTGCTTGAACAAAAGATATGTAAGGATAAATGAAATGTAAATGAATACGTTGATTTTCACGTAGTAGTTACGGTGCAATTCTGTGTTAAACTAAAGTGTTTATCCAAGGTCTTCTCAAACGTCTACCATATTTGGTTTTGGCGTGTCATCAAAGTAGAAAAAGAAAAGACTACATGTACAAATGAAATGCGGTATCTACAACATTTAGTTGTGCAAAACGGAAATTAGATCTTAAAACATATTTATAAGTAAAAGTATTTACTTGAAACAATATAAATAGAGAGTATAAAACGTAACCGTATTTTTTTCCATGCACACGTGACATATTAAACTAACAGAAAAGACACAGGTAAGAGTGTTTTTTAAAGGAGCGTTTAACAGAGTTTATATACACATTTTTCTCACAGATCTGATGCAAGTCATTGAACATAAATTGAATGTGATAGGCCTAGTCATGTTTTCGGCGTAACATTCCAACCCTTTCATAAAAGTGTGAGTAATCGAGAAAGTCAACTTTGGGGATAAACAGGAAATTTACAAAAAGTTAAAAATTCATAGTCGTTTCACTGCTTCAGTGTTACTTACATAGATACGATATTCAATGTGTAGAATGTATTAAATATACTTTCTAATTAAACCTCGAAATTTAGGCAATAAGAACGTTCTATATTTTTACTTCATTGAAGCTATCACACCTATTTAATAGAACATTCCAAAGAGAAGGTACCAATATTTACTCGTGGCTTTTGGCGCAAAATTATGAATTAAAACTCTCCTTTCATAATTCTATGACAGATGAACTGTTGCAGAATTGCAAGTACACACAAGTAAATTTATAGTACGGGTTCAAATAGCGTAATAGATAGCGTGTTGAATATTACTGTTCGTGACCCGTTTAAATTATCTGAGTATCCAAAGATCTTTAAATCAATTTTCAGCTCGATTTTACTGGTTTCTTTTCCGGAATCGGACGGAAGACCTCTCGTTGCTCGCAACGAGATCGTTTCTAGTTAAGGTCTTCCGTCTTCACGGAAGACCTTATAGCGATTCTATTGTTAAGGTCTTCCGTCTTCACGGAAGACCTTATAGCGATTCTATTGTTTCTTATTATTATTATTATTTTTCTGACCATCTAATTTTGCGCACGCGATTTCTCAAAGACTACTTGGTGGATTTTCACGAAATTCTCAGAAACAATGTGCTGTCATTTGAAGTTATTTTATCCGAGAGATTTTTTGGAAATTCGCTTCCGGTGCCAAGTTACAGACTTTTTTCTGAATTTAAAATGACATTTTGTCCGCGATTAATCTCAAGAACGGTAAGAGATATTAATGTGAAACTTTCAGGGATTATAGATCGTGATATTCACTATCCAGGACGTGACTTTTCGTTCGTCGTCAGTACTTTCTGTTGTTTCCAGATGAAAATTTAAAAAGTCGAATTTTCTAACTTTTTTGTTTTTCAATATTTTTGAATTATTTCAGTATGTTTAATGAAATCCTTCTGATTAGGCTTAATATATAATTTGTTTATAAATTGATAAATCCGAACTCTAGATATTAACATTTGAAATTCGAAGCGTATCCAAAATGGCGTCTGTCTCTGTCAACTCCGACATTTAGCGCGTAGGGGATTATGGAGTCAGCTGAGCGTTTGGTTGAACGAAACTAACATAAGGATAAATGAAATGTGAAAGAGTACTTTGATTGTCACGTCGTAGTTACGTTGCAATTCTGTTTTTACTAAAGTTTTAATTCGAGGTCTTCTCAAATTGGTTTTATCTGGTTCTCAAAGTAGAAAAAGACGAGACTACATGTACAAATGAAATACTATATCTACAATCTTTTGTTTTTCATCATGGAACAACAGATCTTGAATCACGATTAATATACATGTAAGCATAAGTTTATCAAGAAACAATATATTCAGTGAGTATAAAACGCGGCCACTGTTTTCCCATGCATACTAATAGAAAAGAATAAAATAAGTTGACCATTTTTTCAAAAGATCGTTTAATGCATTTATGTAAACATTTGTTATCTAACAGATCTAATTCAAGTTATTGAACATAAATGGTATCTTAATTCTTCACCGTCGTTGGGTGAGGCACGTTTTTCAGTTTCAGTTTTTTTAATGAATGTGTAACTAATTAGGAAAATGAAATATGTTAAAGAATCATAGCCATATTCCACTGCTTTCGTATTACTTGCGTATAAACGATATGTTTGAAAACGTATTAAATGACTTTTAAAACTCACAATTTAAGCTATAAGAACGTTCTAAATTTCATTGAAGCTATCACACCTTTTTAATAGAACTTTCCAAAGAAAAGGCGTGAAGATTTTGGCGCGAAATTATGAATAGTGACCAGCCTTTCACAATTTCAAGACAGATACTGTAAGTCGTTTTAATTCCACGGTGTTAGAATTTCACGATTTCTCAAAAAAGTTCCAATCGCGATGGTTTTAATTTCACACTGTAAGAAAATTTTCTCACAATCAATTAAACGTTTTAATAGCTAATGAAAGCTTTCACGATGTGTTTATTTTCGCGGAAAAATGATGAATTGCGAACATAGCGAAATTAAAACCATCGTGATTATTTGCCAATTTACAGTATACTGTTGCAGAAATATTCACAAATAAATTTAGAAGAGTGGTCCCAATATAGTAAAGGTTAGCGCGTTGGAAATACTTGCTGGTAACCCTGGTTCAATCACCCATCTGTACGAATTTTTCTAAATACTTTTTCTGCTCGATTTTACAGGGGTTTTTTTCAGAATCGGACGGAAGACCTCTCGTTGCTCGCAACGAGATCGTTTCTAGTTTCTTCTTATTATTATTATTTTCCTGACCATCTAATTTTGTGCATGCGATTTCTCGAAGACTACTGGGTGGATTTTCACGAAATTCTCAGAAACAATGTGTTGTGATCTGAAGTTATTTTATCCGAGAGATTTTTTGGAAATTCGCTTCCGGTGCCAAGTTACAGACCTTTTCCTGAATTTAAAATGACATTTTGTCCGTGGTTAATCTCAAGAACGGTAAAAGATATTAATGTGAAACTTTCAGGGATTATAGATCGTGATATTCACTATCCAGGACGCGACCTTTCGTTCGTCGTCAGTACTTCCTGTTGTTTCCAGATGAAAATTTAAAAAGTCGAATTTTCTAACTTTTTTGTTTTTCAATATTTTTGAATTATTTTAATATGTTAAGTAGAAACCCTTCTAATTAGTCTTAATATATAATTTGTTTGTAAATCAATAAATTCAAACTCTAGATATTAACATTTGAAAATTCGAAGCGTATCCAAAATGGCGTCTGTCTCTTTCAACTCCGACATTTAGCGCGTAGGGGGTTATGAAGTCAGCTGAGCGTTTGGTTGAACGAAACTAACATAAGGATAAATAAAATATAAAAGAGAACTTTGATTGTCACGTCGTAGTTTCGTTGCAATTCTATTTTAACTGAAGTTTTAATGCAAGATCTTCTCAAATTGGTTTTATATGGTTCTCAAAGTAGAAAACGACTACATGTACAAATGAAATACTAAATATACAACCTTTTGTTTTGCATCATGGAACAACAGATCTTGAATCACGATTAATATACATGTAAGCATATGTTTATCAAGAAACAATATATTCAGTGAGTATAAAACGCGGCCACTGTTTTCCCATGCAAACTAATAGAAAAGAACAAAATAAGTAAACCATTTTTTCAAAAGATCGTTTAATGAAGTTTATGTTAACATTTGTTTTCTAATAGATCTAATTCAAGTTATTGAACATAAATGGTATCTAAATTCTTGACCGTCGTTGGGTGAGGCACGTTTTTCAATTTCAGTTTTTTAATGAATGTGTAACTACTAAGTAATTGGGAAATTGAAATATGTTAAAGAATCATAGCCATATTCCACTGCTTTCGTATTACCATTGAAGCTATCACACCTTTTTAATAGAACTTTCCAAAGAAGGCGTGAATATTTATACGTGCCGTTTGGCGCATAATTATGATTAGTGACCAGCCTTTCACAAATTCAAGACAGATATACTGTTGCAGAAATATATACAAATAAATTTAGAAGAGTGGTCCCAATATAGTTAAGGTAAGCGCGTTGGAAATACTTGCTGGTAACCCTGGTTCAATCACCCATCTGTACGAATTTTTCAAATTACTTTTTCAGCTCGATTTTACAGGGTTTTTTTTTCAGAATCGGACGGAAGACCTCTCGTTGCTCGCAACGAGATCGTTTCTAGTTATTAAGGTCTTCCGTCTTCACGGAAGACCTTATAGTGATTCTACTGTTTCTTATTATTATTATTATAATTTTTCTGACACGATTTCTCGACAACTACTGGATAGAATTACATGAAATTTTCAGGAAAGATGTGTTGTAAGATACTCTTCAAAGTTCCAAGACAGTTTTTGGAAATTCCTCTCTGGTGCCAAGTTTTGGACCATTTTCCTGATTTTAAAACGACATTTTGTCCACGATTAAACTCAAAAAAGGTCAAAGATATCAATTTGAAACTTTCAGAGTTTTTAGATGATGATCGATACTTTCCAGGACGCGACTTTTCGTTCGTCGTCAGTACTTCCTGTCGCTACCGGAAGCCAATTCAAAAAGTCCAATTTTTCAACTTTCGTTGTTTTTCAATATTTTTCATTTATTTTTGGAATATTAAAAGAGACACTTCTATTGATGCTTACTATATAAGTTGTTTTAATATTGGTTAATCTGAACTCTAGATATTAATATTTGAAAATCTGAAGCGGGTCCAAGATGGCGGCTGCCTCTGTCAACTCCGCCATTTCGCGAGTAGGGGCTTATGGAGGCAGCTGAGCGTTTGATTAAACCTTTCTGACATAAGGATACATGAAATGCAAAAAACTACTTGGACTCTCACGTAGTAGTACGTTGCAATTCAGTGTCAATCTTAAAAACTTGATTTCTGTTTCACTGCTTTAGTGTTACTGGGCTAGATACGATATGTAATGTGTAAAATGTGTTAAATATACTTTCCTAACGCCGAAATAAAATAAAGGTGATAAGAATGTTTTATTAATTAATTTCATTGACGCTATTGCACCTCTTTAATAGATCAGTACAAAGGAAAGGTGCGAATATTTACGCGTGGCGTTTGACACGAAATTATGAATAAGGGCCCGCCTTTTATGATTCTTAGACAGGTGTACTGTTGCAAAAATATACACAAGTATATTTAAAGCAGTATTCCCAATAGCTAAATGGTTCGCCCGTTGGGGAGAAAAGAGAAAAAAAAGGCGCATTCACGTTGGCGACCTGGATTCACTCCTCCTTGTGATCAAAATTTTGAATCACTTTTCAGCTCGATTTTACAAGTTTTTTTTCCTGAATCGGACGGAAGACCTCTCGTTGCTCGCAACGAGATCGTATCTAGTTATTAAGGTCTTCCGTCTTCACGGAAGACCTTATAGTGATTCTATTGTTTCTTATTATTATTCTTATTTTTTTGACTTTCTAATTTTGTGCACGCGATTTCTCAAAGACTACTGGATGAAATTACATGAAATTTTCAGGACAAATGTGTTGTTACATGAATTTATTATATCCGAGAGAAAATTTAGAAACTCACTTCCGGTGCCAAGTTACGGACAATTTTCTGAAATTAAAATGACATTTTGTCCACGATTAAACTCAAAAACGGTAAAAGATATCAATATGAAACTTTCAGAGATTATAGATCGTGATATATACTATCCAGGACGCGACTTTTTGTTAGTCGTCGATACTTCCTGTCGTTAGGAGAAGCGAATTGAAAAAATCGTATTTTCTAACTTTTTTGTTTTTCAATATTTTTTATTTATTTTTGAAATATTAATAGAGACCCTTCTATTGATGCTTACTATTTAAGTTGTTTGAATATTGGTTAATCTGAACTCTAGATATTAATATTTGAAAATCTGAAGCGGGTCCAAGATGGCGTCTGCCTCTGTCAACTCCGCCATTTCGCGAGTAGGGGTTCATGGAGGCAGCTGAGCGTTTGATTAAACCATTCTGACATAAGGATACATGAAATGTAAAAAACTACTTGGACTTTCACGTAGTAGTACGTTGTAATTACGTGTCAATCTTAAAACTTAATTTCCGTTTCACGGCTTTAGTTTGACTGGGCTTGATACGATATGTAATGTGTACAATGTGTTAAATATACCTTCTTAACGTCGAAATAAAATAAAGGCGATAAGAACGTTTTATTTATTTAATTTCATTGAAGCTATCACACCTATTTAATAGCTCAGTCCAAAGAAAAGGCGCGAATATTTACTCGTGGCGTTTGTCGCGAAATTATCAATAGTGGCCCGCCTTTTATAATTCTTAGACAGGTGTCCTGTTGCAAATGTATACACAAGTATATTTAGAGCAGTGCTCCCAATAGCTTAATGGTTTGCGCGTTAATAGATCACGTGGTAATTACGTTACAATTCTGTGTCAAACTAAAGATTTATTCCAGGGTCTTCTCAAACGTCTTCTGTAACTGGTTTTGGTTGGTTCTCAAAGTAGAAAAAGAAAAGACAAAATGTGCAAATGAGAGATACCTATTATCATTTGTTTTGCTAGACGGAAAAACAGATCTTAAATCATAGTTATAAGTTATAGTTTTTCAAGAAACAATATCGATGCATGTATATAGTAAGTATAAAACGTATAACCATTGTTTTACCCATACACACTTATGTGATATTAAACGAATGTTAGACAAAAATAAGAAAACCATTTTAATAAGATCGTCTAATGGAGTTTATATTAACATTCTTTTCTCAAAGATCTGAATCAAGTTATTGAACATAAATGGTATCTGATTCCTTGACTGTCGTAGAGCGAGGCATGTTTTTCGGCGAAACATTTCAACCTTATTATGAAAGTGTAACTAATCGGCATAGTTCACTTCTGAGACGGGAAATAAAAAAGATTAAATTATAGTCATTTCACTGCTTTTGTGTTACTTTTCCATAGAATGTGTACAATGTGTTAAATATATTTTCTAAACCTCGAAATGTAGGCTATGAGAACGTTCTTGTTTCTTAATTTCATTGAAGCTATCACACCTATTTAATAGATCAGTCCAAAGAAAAGACGTGAAGATTTAACGTCGCGTTTGGCGCGAAATTATGAATAATGACCCGTCTTTTATAATTCTTAGACAGGTGTACTGTAGCAAAAGTATACACAAGTACATTTAGAGCAGTACTCCCAATAGCGTAATGGTTAGCGCGTTGGGGATAAAAGGGGAAAAAAGCGGATGGGATTTTCACGCTGGCGACCTGGATTCAATTTGTGACCAAAATTTTTAATCATTTCTCAGCTCGACTTTACGATTTTTTTTCCAGAATCGGACGGAAGACCTCTCGTTGCTCGCAACGAGATCGTTTCTAGTTAAGGTCTTCCGTCTTCACGGAAGACCTTATAGTGATTCTACTGTTTCTTATTATTATTAAGGTCTTCCGTCTTCACGGAAGACCTTATAGTGATTCTACTGTTTCTTATTATTCTTTTTTTTTACCAAAATTTTGTGCAGGCGATTTCTCGAAGACTACTAGATGAAATGACGTGAAATTTTCAGAACGGATGTGTCGTTACATGAATTTTATATATCCGGGAGAATTTTTGGAAATTCGCTTCCGGTGCCAAGTTATGGACAATTTTCTGAAATTAAAATGACATTTTGTCCACGATTAAACTCAAAAACAGTAAAAGATATCAACATGAAACTTTCAGGGATTATAGATCGTGATATTTACCATCCAGGACGCGATCTTTCGTTCGTCGTCAGTACTTCCTGTCGTTAAGAGAAGCGAATTGAAAAAATCGTATTTTCTAACTTTTTTGTTTTTCAATATTTTTTATTTATTTTTGGAATATTAATAGAGACCATTCTATTGATGCTTACTATATAAGTTTTTTGAATATTGGTTAATCTGAACTCTAGATATTAATATTTGAAAATCTGAAGCGGGTCCAAGATGGCGTCTGCCTCTGTCAACTCCGCCATTTCGCGAGTAGGGGTTTATGGAGGCAGCTGAGCGTTTGATTAAACCATTCTTACATAAGGATACATGAAATGTAGAAAACTACTTGGACTTTCACGTAGTAGTACGTTGTAATTACGTGTCAATCTTAAAACTTAATTTCCGTTTCACTGCTTTAGTTTAACTGGGCTAGATACGATATGTAATGTGTACAATGTGTTAAATATACCTTCTTAACGTCGAAATAAAATAAAGGCGAAAAGAACGTTTTATTTATTTTAATTTCATTGAAGCTATCACACCTATTTAATAGATCAGTCCAAAGAAAAGACGCGAATATTTACTCGTGGTGTTTGGCACGAAATTATCAATAGTGGCCCGCCTTTTATAATTCTTAGACAGGTGTACTGTTGCAAATGTATACACAAGTATATTTAGAGCAGTAGCTTAATGGTTTGCGCGTTAATAGATCACGTAGTAATTACGTTACAATTCTGTGTCAAACTAAAGATTTATTCCAGGGTCTTCTCAAACGTCTTCTTTAACTGGTTTTTGTTGGTTCTCAAAGTAGAAAAAGAAAAGACTAAATGTGCAAATGAGAGATACCTATTATCATTTGTTTTGCAAGATGGAAAAACAGATCTTAAATCATAGTTATAAGTTATAGTTTTTCAAGAAACAATATGGATGCATGTATATAGTAAGTATAAAACGTATAACCACTGTTTTTCCCATGCACACTTGTGTGATATTAAACGAATAGAAAAGACAAAAATAAGAAAACCATTTTAATAAGATCCTCTAATGGAGTTTATATTAACATTCTTTTCTCAAAGATCTGAATCAAGTTATTGAACATAAATGGTATCTGATTCCTTGACTGTCGTAGAGGGAGGCATGTTTTTCCGCGAAACATTTCAACCTTTTCATGAAAGTGTAACTAATCGGCATAGTTCACTTCTGAGACGGGAAATGAAAAAATTAAATTATAGTCATTTCACTGCTTTTGTGTTACTTTTCTACAGAATGTGTACAATGTGTTAAATATATTTTCTAAACCTCGAAATGTAGGCTATGAGAACGTTCTTTTTTTCTTAATTTCATTGAAGCTATCACACCTATTTAATAGATCAGTCCAAAGAAAACGCGCGAAGATTTAACGTCGCGTTTGGCGCGAAATTATGAATAATGGCCCGTCTTTTATAATTCTTAGACAGGTGTACTGTAGCAAAAGTATACACAAGTACATTTAGAGCAGTACTCCCAATAGCGTAATGGTTAGCGCGTTGGGGATAAAAGGGGAAAAAAAGCGAATTGGATTTTCACGCTGGCGACCTGGATTCAATTTGTGACCAAAATTTTTAATCACTTCTCAGCTCGACTTTACGAGTTTTTTTTCCAGAATCAGACGGAAGACCTCTCGTTGCTCGCAACGAGATCGTTTCTAGTTATTATTATTATTCTTTTTATTATTTTTTTGACTTTCTAATTTTGTGCACGCGATTTCTCGAAGACTACTGGATGGAATGACGTGAAATTTTCAGAAAAGATGTGTCGTAACATGAATTTTGTATATCCGAGAGAAAATTTGGAAATTCACTTCCGGTGCCAAGTTACGGACAATTTCCTGAAATTAAAATGACATTTTGTCCGCGATTAAACTCAAAATCGGTAAAAGATATCAACATGAAACTTTCAGGGATTATAGATCGTGATATATACCATCCAGGACGCGACACTTTGTTCGTCGTCGGTACTTCCTGTCGTTAGGAGAAGCGAATTGAAAAAATCGTATTTTCTAACTTTTTTGTTTTTCAACATTTTTTATTTATTTTTGGAATGATAATAGAGACCCTTTGATCGATGCTTACTATATAAGTTGTTTGGATATTGGTTAATCAGAACTCTAGATATTAATATTTGAAAATCTGAAGCGGACCCAAGATGGCGGCTGTCTCTGTCAACTCCGCCATTTCGCGAGTAGGGGTTTATGGAGGCAGCTGAGCGTTTGACTAAATGATACATGAAAAGTAAAAAAACTACGTGGACTTTCACCTAGTAGTACGCTGCAATTCAGTGACAATCTTAAAACTTAATTTCCGTTTTACTGCTTTAGTGTAATTGGGCTAGATACGTGTGTGCAATGTGTTAAATTTACTTTCTTAACGTCGAAATAAAATAAAGGCGATAAGAAGTTGTTTTATTTAATATTTAATTTCATTGAAGCTATCACACCTATTTGATAGATCAGTCCAAAGGATAGGCACGAATATTTACTCGTGGTGTTTGTCGCCAGATTATGAATAGTGGCCCGCCTTTTATGATTCTTAGACAGGTGTACTGTTGCAGGTGTACTGTATACATAACTATATTTAGAGCAGTATTCAAAATTTATTAGTTTTTCACAAACGTAACCACTGTGTTTCCCATGCACACTTGAGTCATATTAAACTAATACAAAAGACAGAAATAAGAAAACCTTTTTTAAATAAGATCGTCTAATGGAGTTTATATTAACATTCTTTTCTCAAAGATATTTAAAGTTGAACATTGAACATTGAACATAAATGAAATCTGATTCCTTGACCGTCAAAGGGCGAGACATGTCTTTCATCGAACCATTTCTACCTTTTCATGAAGGTGTAAAGAATCGGATTAGTTCACTTTGGGGATAAACGGGTAATTAAAAAAAAGTTAAAAATGATTACCATTTCACTTCTTTTGTGTTACTTACCAATATAAGATATAGAATATGTACAATCTGTTAAATATACTTTCTAAACCTCGAAATTTAGGCTTAAAGAACGTTCCTTTTTCTTTATTCTATTGAAGCTATCACACCTATTTAATGAAACATTCCAAAGAAAAGGCGCGCAGATTAACTTGTGGCGTTTGGCGCGAAATTATAAATAGTGGCGCGCCTTTCGTGATTCTTAGACAGGTGTATTGTTGAAGAAGTATATTCAAGTACATTTAGAGCAGTGGACTCAAACGCGTAATTTAAGCGTGTTGGGAATAAAGAGGAAAAAAGCGCGTTGGATTTTCACGCTGGCGACCTGGGTTCAATCCTCTTTGTGACCAAATTTTTTTTTATCACTTTTTCAGCTCGATTTTAGGTTCTTTTCCTGAATCGGACGGAAGACCTCTCGTTGCTCGCAACGAGATCGTTTCTAGTTATTATTCTTTTTATTATTTTTTTGACTTTCTAATTTTGTGCACGCGATTTCTCGAAGACTACTGGATGGAATGACGTGAAATTTTCAGAAAAGATGTGTCGTAACATGAATTTTGTATATCCGAGAGAAAATTTGGAAATTCACTTCCGGTGCCAAGTTACGGACAATTTCCTGAAATTAAAATGACATTTTGTCCGCGATTAAACTCAAAATCGGTAAAAGATATCAACATGAAACTTTCAGGGATTATAGATCGTGATATATACCATCCAGGACGCGACACTTTGTTCGTCGTCGGTACTTCCTGTCGTTAGGAGAAGCGAATTGAAAAAATCGTATTTTCTAACTTTTTTGTTTTTCAACATTTTTTATTTATTTTTGGAATGATAATAGAGACCCTTTGATCGATGCTTACTATATAAGTTGTTTGGATATTGGTTAATCAGAACTCTAGATATTAATATTTGAAAATCTGAAGCGGACCCAAGATGGCGGCTGTCTCTGTCAACTCCGCCATTTCGCGAGTAGGGGTTTATGGAGGCAGCTGAGCGTTTGACTAAATGATACATGAAAAGTAAAAAAACTACGTGGACTTTCACCTAGTAGTACGCTGCAATATGGAGGCAGCTGAGCGTTTGACTAAATGATACATGAAAAGTAAAAAAAACTACGTGGACTTTCACCTAGTTAGTACGCTGTAATTCAGTGACAATCTTAAAACTTAATTTCCGTTTTACTGCTTTAGTGTAATTGGGCTAGATACGTGTGTGCAATGTGTTAAATTTACTTTCTTAACGTCGAAATAAAATAAAGGCGATAAGAAGTTGTTTTATTTAATATTTAATTTCATTGAAGCTATCACACCTATTTGATAGATCAGTCCAAAGGATAGGCACGAATATAAATAGTGGCCCGCCTTTTATGATTCTTAGACAGGTGTACTGTTGCAGGTGTACTGTATACACAACTATATTTCGAGCAGTATTCAAAATTTATTAGTTTTTCACAAACGTAACCACTGTGTTTCCCATGCACACTTGAGTCATATTAAACTAATACAAAAGACAGAAATAAGAAAACCTTTTTTAAATAAGATCGTCTAATGGAGTTTATATTAACATTCTTTTCTCAAAGATATTTAAAGTTGAACATTGAACAGAAATGAAATCTGATTCCTTGACCGTCGAAGGGCGAGAGATGTCTTTCATCGAACCATTTCTACCTTTTCATGTAGGTGTAAAGAATCGGGTTACTTCACTTTGGGGATAAACGGGTAATTAAAAAAAAGTTTAAAATGATTACAATTTCACTTCTTTTGTGTTACTTACCTATATAAGATATAGAATATGTACAATCTGTTAAATACACTTTCTAAACCTCGAAATTTAGGCTTAAAGAACGTTCCTTTTTAGCTCACCTGAGCCGAAGGCTCAAGTGAGCTTTTCTGATCAAAATTTGTCCGTCGTCTGTCGTTGTCGTCGTTGTTGTTGTCGTTGTTGTCGTAAACTTTTCACATTTTCATCTTCTACTCAAGAACCACTGGGTCGATTTCAACCAAACTTGGCACAAAGTATCCTTGGGTGAAGGGGATTCAACTTTGTTCAAATGAAGGGCCACGCCCTTTTCCAAGGGGAGATAATCATAAATTTGTTAAAAATTAATGGCATTTTTAAAAAATCTTCTTCTCCAGAACCGATGGGCCAGGAAAGATGAAACTCATGTGGAATCATCCTCAGGTAGTGTACATTCAAGTTTGTTCAAATCATGGCCCCCGGGGCAAGGGTGGGGCCAAAATGGCCGACCCAAGTTTTACATAGGAATATATAGGAAAAATCTTTAAAAATCTTCTTCTCCAGAACCACTGGGCCAGGAAAGATGAAACTCATGTGGAATCATCCTCAGGTAGTGTACATTCAAGTTTGTTCAAATCATGACCCCTAGGGCAAGGGTGGGGCCAAAATTACATAGTAATATATAGGAAAAATCTTTAAAAAGTCTTCTTCTCCAGAACCACTGGGCCAGAAAAGATGAAACTCATGTGGAATCATCCTCAGGTAGTGTAGATTCAAGTTTGTTCAAATCATGACCCCCGGGGCAAGGGTTGGGCCAAAATTGCCGACCCAAGTTTTACATAGGAATATATAGGAAGTTTTTAAAAAATCTTCTCAAGAACCACTAGGACAGGAAAGATGAAACTCATGTGGAATCATCCTCAGGTAGTGTACATTCAAGTTTGTTCAAATCATGACCGCCGGGGCAAGGGTGGGGCCAAAATGGCTGACCCAAGTTTTAAATAGGAATATATAGGAAAAATCTTTAAAAATCTTTTTCTCCAGAACCACTGGGCCAGGAAAGATGAAACTCATGTGGAATCATCCTCAGGTAGTGTAGATTCAAGTTTGTTCAAATCATGACCCCAGGGGGAAGGGTGGGGCCAAAATGGCCGACCCAAATTTTACATAGGAATATATAGGAAAAATCTTTAAAAATCTTCTTCTCCAGAACCACTGGGCCGGGAAAGATGAAACTCATGTGGAATCATCCTCAGGTAGTGTAGATTCAAGTTTGTTCAAATCATGACCGCCGGGGCAAGGGTGGGTCCAAAATGGCCGACCCAAGTTTTAAATAGGAATATATAGGAAAAATCTTTAAAAATCTTCTTCTCCAGAACCACTGGGCCAGGAAAGATGAAACTCATGTGGAATCATCCTCAGGTAGTGTAGATTCAAGTTTGTTCAAATCATGACCGCCGGGGCAAGGGTGGGTCCAAAATGGCCGACCCAAGTTTTAAATAGGAATATATAGGAAAAATCTTTAAAAAATTTCTTCTCCAGAACCGCTGGGCCAGGAAAGATGAAACTCATGTGGAATCATCCTCAGGTAGTGTAGATTCAAGTTTGTTCAAATCATGACCCCCGGGTTAAGGGTGGGGCCAAATGGCCGACCCAAGTTTTACATAGTAATATATGGAAATATCTTTAAAAATCCTTCTGAAGATCCACAGGGCCAGGAAAGATGAAACTCATGTGGAATCATCCTCAGGTAGTGTAGATTCAAGTTTGTTCAAATCATGACCCCTGTGGCTAGGGTGGGGCCAAAATGGCCGACCCAAGTTTTACATAGGGATATATAGGAAAAAAATTTAAAAAAATAATTTCCAGAACAACAAAGCGATGAAAATTGATATTTATATGGAATCATCCTCAGGTAGTGTAGATTCTAGTTTGTTCAAATGATGAACGCCTGGAGGGGGGGGAGTAAATTCAAGCCCGATGTGCTCAGGTGAGCGCTGTGGCCCCTGGGCCTCTTGTTCTTTATTCTATTGAAGCTATCACACCTATTTAATGAAACATTCCAAAGAAAAGGCGCGCAGATTAACTTGTGGCGTTTGGCGCGAAATTATAAATAGTGGCGCGCCTTTCGTGATTCTTAGACAGGTGTATTGTTGAAGAAGTATATTCAAGTACATTTAGAGCAGTGGACTCAAACGCGTAGTTTGAGCGTGTTGGGAATAGAGGAAAAAAGCGCGTTGGATTTTCACGCTGGCGAAATGGGTTCAATCCTCTTTGTGACAAAATTTTTTTTATCACTTTTTCAGCTCGATTTTAGGTTCTTTTCCTGAATCGGACGGAAGACCTCTCGTTGCTCGCAACGAGATCGTTTCTAGTCTATTATTAAGGTCTTCCGACTTCCTTCGGAAGACCTTACTGTTATTCGTCTGTTTTTTATTATTATTATTATTATTCTTTTTTTCATAGTTAGGGCGATATCTCAGCTGTGCGTAGACGGATTTGGGAGATTTTTACAGGGATGATGCATCATGAGAATATCTCCAGACGTGTTTTTCATTTTTTCAAAATTCACTTCCGTTCGCGATTTTTGGGGATTTTTGTATTTTTTAAAAGGCATTTTGTCCAGGAGTTATCACAGAACGGCTAAAGATATGAAAGTGAAACTCACTGAGGTGATAGAACATCGAACTCCGGCGCGCAACGACCTTTATTTTTCTTCGTCGGCACTTCCGGTCGCAAACGGAAGTGAATTAAAAAGTCCCATTTCTCATTTTTTTTGTTTTTCAATATTTTTCCTTAGGATTTACAGGTTTTATAGTGTGTCTTATGAGAATATATGTGTTCAGTATCTTTATGTGTGTATATAATGAAAAGATATGACCGAACCAAACTTTGTCGCACTGTCGGGTGTTCGAATCCCGCTGGAGGCGCTGCAAAATTTTTTTCTTTGCTTATGTCTTTTTTCAGTTGCAAATGACTTTTATCTCTTTTGTAACATGTATGGAATATTTTTTTTTTTAAAAGTTATTTTCTGATACAGTTTGGGGAATTTGTAATGATTCTTGTATGTTGAGAGACTGCTGTGAATAAACGTAAACAAAACAATACATTCAAAAATCTATTTCATGGGATTACGCAGCATAGAACTTTAACAAAAATGTCGGTCGGAAGACCACTTGTTGCTTTAGCAACAAGAACGCATCTAGTTATTATTATTATTCTTTCTTCATAGTACAGCCGATATCTCAGCTATGCGTTGACGGATTTCAAAGATTTTTACAGGGGTAATGCATTATGTGAATATCTCCAGACGTGTTTTTCATTTTTTCAAAATTCACTTTTGTTCGCGATTTTTGGGGATTTTTGTATTTTTAAAATGGCATTTTGTCCAGAAGTTTTCTCGAGAACGGCTAAAGATATGAAAGTTAAACTCACTGAGGTTATAGAACATCGAACTCCGTTATGGGGAACGACCTTTATTTTTCGTCGTCGGCACTTCCGGTCGCAAACGGAAGTGAATTCAAAATGTCCAATTTCTCAACTTTTTTGTTTTTCAATATTTTTCTTTAGGATTTTCAGGGTTTATAGAGTGTCTTATGAGAATTCTAAATATATGTTCAGTATCTTGATGCGTGCATATATTGAAAAGATATGACCGAACTAAACTTTGTCCCACTGTCGGGGGTTCGAATCCCGCCGGAGGCGTTTTAAAAAATTTTTGCTTTGTTTTTGTCTTTTTTCAGTTGCAAATGACTTTTATCTCTGATATAACACGTATGAAATATTTTGCCGATTTTTAAAAGCTATTTTCTGAGATATTTTGAGGAATACCTGTAATTATCATGATGTATGTTGAGAGACTGCTGTGAATGAACGTAAACAAAAAAAATACATTCTGAAATCTATTTCATGGAATGACGCAGCATAGAACTCTTACGAAAAGTCGGTCGGAAGACCGCTTGTTGCTCTAGCAACAAGAACGCATCTAGTTTATTATTATTATTCCACTTTTCGTAGTACAGGTCATATCTCAGCTGTGCGTGGACGAATTTCAACATTTTTTTCAGGAATGATGCATCTTGTCAATATCTCCAGGGGAGTCCCTCACTTTTTTGAAATTTTTCTCCGTTCGTGATTTTTGGGGAAATTTGTATTTTTTAAATGGAATTTTGTCGCAAAAAATTCTCGAGAACGGCAAAAGAAATGAAACTGAAACTTGCTGAGGTGATAGAACATCGATTGTAGATGTGTTGATCGACATTCATTTTTTGTCGTTTTGACTTCCGGTCGCAAACGGAAGTGAATTCAAAAAGTCCAAATTTTCAACTTTTTTGTTTTTCAATATTTTCTTTAGGATTCGTAGGGTTGATAGAGTATCTTTTAAGAATTCTAAATATGTTTTCGATATTTCCATGCGTGCATTTTTTGCAAAGATATGACCGATCAAATTTTGTCACACTGTCGGGGGTTCTAATCCCGCTGTGGGCGTTGCAAAATATTTTCTTTGTTTCTTCTTTTCTCAGTTGCATATGACTTTTCTCCCTTTTTTAACATGTATGGAACATTTTGCCGATTTTTAAAAGCTATATTTTTAAGATATTTTGTGGAATAATGTTAATATTCATGATCTATGTCGAAAGACTGCTGTTAATAAACGTAAACGAAGAAAATGCATTCTGAAATCTATTCCATGGATGACACTGCATAGAACTCTAACGAAAAGTCGGTCGGAAGACCGCTTGTTGCTCTAGCAACAAGAACGCATCTAGTTATTCTTCTTCTTCTTCCTGGGTACTTTTTTGTCCGGGAGTGATCTTGTAAACTACACATCCGACTTAGGTAAAACCTTTTTAGGGTCAGTAGGCATGTAATGTAGA
The DNA here is from genome assembly GCF_032062105.1 of Saccostrea cuccullata. Classification (NCBI taxonomy): domain Eukaryota; kingdom Metazoa; phylum Mollusca; class Bivalvia; order Ostreida; family Ostreidae; genus Saccostrea; species Saccostrea cuccullata. The sequence goes on along the minus strand of NW_026932375.1, from coordinate 23,525 downwards.
TTTGCGGAATCAAGGTCATTTTGCGCGCACGAGCTTGCAAGAGCGTGCACGTGCAACACGTGAAATTACTGATTTAATTGATATAGACGTAACTTTTTACAGTTTTCATGAAATGCTTTGAAACTCATTTAAGGATATATTAGTAGCGTAGACAATATGACATGGTCAAAAAAGTAAGATCTCACGTGCATGCACGTGCGCTTCGCTCTGATTGGCTGAAACTAAAGTATCAATATCTTTCTTGTTTTTTGACGAAATCCTTTGAAATTTTAAACATAGCCATGCATTACGATATCCTACAACAAAATATATAGCAATTATCATGAAAACTTGTGAATGCATGTGCGCTGTAATCTGATTGGCTGAAACTTTAAACAGTTATAACTCCCTTGGTTTTCAACCAAACAGGATGGGATTTGGAACAAAGATATATATAATGGACTTCTACAAGAAGGTATGGTCACCATGCACATGCATACACGTGCGTGAACGTGCGCTGCAATCTGATTGGCTGAAACTTTAAACAGCTATAACTCCCTTGGTTTTCATCCAAACAAGATGGGATTTGGAACATAGATAGATATAATAGACTTCTACAAGAAGGTATGGTCACCATGCTCATGTATGCACGTGCGTGCTTGTGAAATGGGTAAAATCAAAAATACACTTGAATGAGCGTTTTTTTTTTACTTTCGGATTAAATACTTTAATATTTAGCATATTAAAATACATAGATTGTGTAGACAATATGATATTGTCATTACGCACATGCATTCACATGCGCAAGTGTGCAATGATAAAATTTGAATGAACATGGTACACTTCTGGGTAAACGTTATTTAAGTATCAAATGCATAGAGTTTGTCTTATTTAATTACGCTTACAGGGAATATGACTATGAAAGAGAATGGGGAGCGTTTGGGGAACATCTGTAACGGTCCCCGTTACAATTAGCACTAGTTCATGTTATTTCCGTTCAAAAAATTTATATCAATCCATGCATCAAAATTTTGTTTGTGTTATGTATCCTTACTAGGTTAAATATTCACAAGTCGGCCAATCGTCGTCCGATCATCGAGCTCTGAGCTACAGTTTGATTTTAACCGTCGGCCGAAATTTTAAACACCCTTATTGTGCAACGACGGACAACCGACTTTATAAACTGACCGCCGATGGTCGGACGATGATCGAAGGTTGGTCGAAAGATAACTTCAATTGAAGGAATCGGCCACCGACGCATAAAAAATTATAACTTGGACCGATGGACGCAAAATTGGTCGGCCGACAAAAAAAAGAGGTCAAAATCGGCGAAGACAACGGCCGATGAACTGACGACTGTCACCCGAAGAATCCCATATTTGCTTCAAAACCCGTCGGCCGTTGGTCTTTTTTGGAAATGTGACTGGGGTTAAAGTGTTCACTATAATAATATAAATCAAAGTGTCAAAGTGTTCACTTTAGTCAATCAAAGTATTCACTATAGTCAATCAAAGTTTTCACTAACGTTAAATATAGTATTTGTTGTAAGAGCTCTCTGTCATGTATTAAGATACACTTAGTATGATTTTTAAAATGGAGGATCACAACCAGTCAGAGAACTAGGGATTATTTAATCATATAAACATGAATGTAATATCTTAATATCAACCTATTTATTAGGAAATATCATAAGTAGCACAGTATAATAAACTTAAACCATAAATGTTCTTGATTGTCCAGTTCTGATTCTATGTCCCTGTATTCGCATTTTGTTATTCTCCATTAAAAAAATCAACCGTATTCACAAATTTATTTCGTGTTGTCTACAAGTACTCCTGTATTAAACTTTGTATGAAGGATATGGCGATAACGAACAGTATTCAATATCAAAGTCTCTAAAATAACACAAAATAGTAGCAAACACGGACCTCCAAAACATCAGAGGTGGGATCAGGTGCCATGGAGGAGAGAGCATCCCCTGCCGACTGGTCACACCTGCAGTGTGCTCCTTGTCATGATCGGGAAATAATTAACGGGAAAAACCGCCGTCAATTCAGTGTATAAATAAATAATGGACTAAGAATTACAGTGTAGCTTGAAAAACGTCAGTCAGCATTCGATTCAATGATCAATTGTATTTGCTGACAAGGTCATTGTATCGACCATACAAACGCTGATATGCTTATTTCATTAACTTGCTTGTCAATATTTTACCTCGTTTTAAAAATTGTTCATATGTAAAGCATGTTCTTGCATATCGAATCAACTGAGATATATAAAGATTATGTATTTAAATTTTAAAAATTTACAAAATCGGAAACAGGAAAATGTTCCTGTTCACCCCCCCCCCCCCCCCGATTCTTGATATAACCTTACATTATCATAGCAAAGAAATGTGGATTGAGTTGCCTTGTAAAGTTCTTGGAGTGTTCAAGAACATTTTGTTGTAAGAGAAGTGTTGACTAGAAGTCAAGAATGACTTAGGACTATTGGTACGTAAACTTGTGCGTGAAAGTAATCATAAGGAATCTGCAGGTGCTCTTAAATAGAACAATTATACAATTCTCACCCAAATACGAACACAATTTGATTCCAGATGACAAAAGTTTGAGAACTTTCTTGGTAATCGAATTACCTTTCTACCCCAAAAACAACAAATCTATACTGTCACGACAGAGAAAGCTACATGTCTTTAAAATCACAGAGATTTTTTCCATTAAGCACAATGTTTTGGAATACATAACATACTTTTAACATCTGAACATACATGTATGGTGGAATACATGTATTTCTGCCCCCTACTTGCAAGGTAAAATATATTAACATGCAAGAAAATCATGTCTACAAGCAAGATAATTATGTTAAAATGCAAGTAACAAATGATTTTAATATTGTTAAAACCACGTATGTAAGCCTGTATCTGACACGTAGATGCAAGATGCAACATAATTATGACAAGATGCGGTTCGCTTATGTTAACATGTGAGATAATTATGTAGGAATGCAAGACATTTATGTTCACATGCAAGATAATTATTTTAACATGCTGCTTATTTATGTCAACATGCAACTTACATGTAGTTAAGTCAACATGCGAGTTATATTTTAACATACAAAATATTTATGTCAAAGTTCAAGAAAATAGGCTGCACATCAATTTATATATCTTGCATGTTAACATAAATCTCATGCATGTTGAAATAAATAAGTCGCATGTTGACATAATTATCTTGCATGCTGACATAGATAAGTTGCATGTCTATAAAAGTATCTTGCATGTTGACATAAATAATCGCATGTCTACATAATTATGTTGTATCTTGCATCTGTTTTGAATGTTTTGAAGAAAGCCTGTAACATAGCATTTAAAGCAAGAATAAAGGATGTTTGGGGATAATACTAAGCTCTTACAAGTGCTAACTTTAAAAGCAAGCATAAAAGGTTTCATGAAATTGGGTAAGAATTTTTCCGTGCAATATTTGATGAAATGAGGGTGGTTGACGTGGAAGTATGAGTTGAAAATGACAGCGATAAAGGAGAGATTTTAGGTGGACAGGGTTTCAAAGGCTTTGGAACACGGTCAAATTTGAGGAAATTTTTGGATACTCTTAACAGGTCGAACCCATTAAGTTATATGGAAGGCCATTTTCAACACGTGACGATGTCTTCGTCACACCCGTTCTCCAATCAAGTGAATGAGTCCCAAAGCTTGACAGTCTACAACGTGTTTACGATTCAATTGCGACACGTGGTTTTCGTCGGTTTATTGAACAATATTTCACTCGTCACCGGAAAAACGTAGAGCTTCTTTATCACTTAATAAGTCCGAAATCGAAAGATTATATTCAAAAGACATTGTTCCATGCTCATATTTAACATTGGAGTTGTTTTAGATCATTAATAGTTGCTTCGAATCCGTACAAACGCTTTGACGTTTGCAAGTACATAAAACACTTTCTGATAATATTGAGGGGTTAAATAATAATTGCACACTTCTTCTGCTGTCTTAAACCAAGGACCTATATACTACCTGCGAAAAATATGTACATGTACCAGGGATTGGGTCAATTATTTAAAAAAGTAATTAATTAAATTACAATTACTTTTTCTTCAGTTAAAATACAATTAAATCACAGGCTTTCTAAGACATGTAATTAATTTAATTACAATTCCTTTTCAAAAGTAATTAATTAAATTACATTTTTAATCTTTTGAAATTTGTTTTAATCATTGTATATATACAGAACAGGGATCATTAATTATATTATATAAAATGCAGTGTAACTTTTGTTTAATAAATAGTAGAGGGCTGATATTTGGACACACATATGAGGAGTCTCCGTTCTTTGTGTACTATAAAGATCAAGGTCATATCAAGAGGTCAGAGGTCAAATATTGTGACGTCATCTACTGAATCTCTATTTTTTTGCCATTTAAATTTTTTTAATCGCCAAAATATAAGAAAATACCGGTTCAATTTTCTTGATTTTGAATTATACATTTTTTCTTTGGAAAACTTAAAGTGTAGGATATTTACATGTAAATTTTCCATTCCGGCGCTATGTATGTTCTAATTTCACTTAATATTTTTCTCAAATGGTCCAGTATCAATATGACTTACTAAGTTAAAGTAACAAAATGGTTGTCTTTATCTCTCCTCCCGTAACCTCGGGTTATCGTTCTTAGCACGAGTTATCTGTTCCTTATAGCAGGTATCACAAAACTTCCGGTTTAAGAGCAAATGTCGCGGATAACTAAATCAGTGTGAAAAGTTAAAATTTTTAAAGAATTAAAGTTAAACTAGCGAGTCTGAAGTTCGTCTCTGGATAGATGTATGATCTGATACAATGTACAGTATTAAATTTCAAGATTTGACTGAAACACACAATTAAAAATTACAATCTAAATGCATATACCATATATTCAAAATGACGATATTGAAAAAAATGCGCGTCGAAGATGTTGGAATGTCCCTACAAATTATGTTAAATAATTAAGGCATCTAATTTCCACAATATACTTCACATAAAAGATTAGTCTTCGCTGAATATGAAACCCATAACGTATAAAAGGAAGAAATCGTCAATTTTAAAAGTAAACATCCCTGCAATTAAATGGGCTTATACAAGTTCCTAATGATGTTGCAAAAAGAAAATATTAATATATATTCAAATGTACTACATCCATATTTGAAAGGAAATAGTTTTATTGAAATGCCATTTTTGTTTATAAAATATTATGGATGCATTATAGAGAGACACGAATTACGTACCCCCCTTTTTCTCGGAATAAGTTTAAATTAATAGTACTATTAATTTAGTATGAAAATATTCATTGAAACCGCCCACACGCTTTTTTTGTTTCAGTCTGATGATCATCTTATGTTCATATATCCGAACAGTACTCTTATAAAAAAAAAAAAGAAGTTGGAACCAAACCTCCAAACCACCCCTCACGAAATAGGCACAATAACAACTAATTATTAACTAAGGACGTTAATCATAAGCTAGAGCCAGTTCAGTTTATTCACTTTAAAACATGGTCCAAGACTGAAGTACAACTACATATATACAATTACTGGTATATAATATTTGATCAAGCAAGGAGGGATTAGATATAGCTGAAGAGAAAATAGACCAAACTAATATTCTTTTGAGAAACTGACATCACAAAGCTTCATGGTTGTTTTATAGAACAAATTTTCTAGACCCAATAATTTTTCCAGCAAATCACATTCAACAATATTATAAAATAAAGTCATGTCATTTCTTATTTGAGTGTAAAAAAATTTTATAGAACAAATTTTCTAGACCCAATAATTTTTCCAGCAAATCACATTCAACAATATTAATATAAAATAAAGTCATGTCATTTCTTGTTTGAGTGTAAAAAAAATTATTTTCAATTACCGGTATGTTAATTACTTATTATGATCCTGTTCATTCAAGTTTGCCTACGAAATGAAAATTACGAACATTCCGAAAAAAAGGTACCCTGTACTTTATTCTCATTGCGTGGACCCTGAGGTCCACGCAGTAAATATATAAGCGAAGTTAAACCGGATGCCCTGGGCAAACGACAGGCTACGCTTGCGCGAGAATGCTTCGCACCTTAGAACTTGCCCATAGAATAATTCGCCCTATTCGAATTAATTAAATTGGCAAATCGCGCTTTTAATTCTTCATATCGCATTTAACATATTCATTGACAGATCCGATTTTCTCTCTTTTACATATACTTTTATAAACAAACTAAACATAGGCTGTAATTTTCGGTAAACTTCGGCTTGATCTCGGTGATTTACGATATAAAATGCTTTTTCATTTCGAGTCAATATCAAAGGCCAAAATTCAAATATTTTTGTTTCAATTGATAGATAATTAAAGAAAACAACTTGATGATAACAAAGTTGACGTTGAAATAGTTTAAATGTGCATCTTTTAAAATAAAACGATGTATCCGAGACTATAAAATTGAAGATGGCGGCGCCCATGAAAAGTCGGCCAGGGAAGGACCGGTTCAAGAAAAGACATAATTTGACAAGCGTCCAGTTGTTTTAGCAGATCGTACTTGTGAAATAACCTTATTCGTGATTCCATGCATGTTTTTCTGTCATGGCATAACCCTCATTTTGACAGTAAGAGTTCGTTAGATGCCTGGAAGGAGGGTAATCGAGTTTGATCTTCATTGTTCTGGTCAGAGGCCTCATATTGTGCTCAAAATGTCACTGCGGACCATTATTATTTAGCGAGAGAGCGAATGTGAGTGAAACTCGGGTTAGCTGGTTTTTATAGGCCTACATGCAGTGCCGCTGTGCTTGCAGCTGGCACCGATGTTCCCAAAATGGCAAAAGCTGAGAAAATCCAAAGGGATGCAGTATATTTCAGTACTAATACACAGATTGCAACAGGTAAGCATTTATATTTATATTTGTTTATGGAATTTATGTTATCTAATTTAGGCATTGACAACTAGGGTAAGTCGGGGTAATTTCGACCATGGTTCAATTTCGACCAAACAAACACAACACTGCATCATGATTTACGGTATTGTTGAGACAAGTTTCTTTAATTCGGTTTTAAAGTAAACTATTCCTAAAACTGGATTTCCTAGTATAATTTCTCATCGCAAAAATGGTTTGGTCAGAGGTATAACTATTTTTTTCACTATTTTTTATCCCCTCAGTTTGACACTCGGAAGTCCGTCTTCAGTGCGCTTGATGTGATCAACGAAATACAAGAGAGATAACTTGTATGACCTCTTTTTGAGTTAGACAATGTTCAACATTTTAACAGTTCGAATTAAATTGAAATTATTTTATTATTTTCTTGGAGTGTAATAAGTAGCCGAATTTCACATTTTTATCTTGGATTTTTCTCAAAAAGCACAAGAAACGTCCGTTTGAATTTGGTCGAAATTACCCCTACTGTTTTTAAGGACGCGGGGTAATTTCGACCAGTGACGTAATAAGGGGAAATATGTGTAAGTTATGTTTAACAGCTGTATAATATTTAATGCTGATTTAAATCTCTAAAATAAAAATAAATATTATACTGTGTAATACACAAAATTCTTTAAATTTTGAAAGATATTGATGTACGATTAAAAAATTTTTATGTATGCATTGCGATCTACTACAATCCTATATTGTCTGAGCACATGGAGCAGTGCGGTGAGGGTGCATAGAGAACTTAACACATGGCGATAGCAATCAAAACGATTTTAAAACCCAAATTAATAAATGAAAATATGCAGAGAGAATTAAATATGATTACAGAATGAAGTTTTTGTATTTTTTTTTATTATTGCGAAATTATTTGTTCTACAGACAAGATTATGAAGATATCGGAAACCAAGAACCAGTAGTTTTAAGAAGGTACATGTATCACGCAGTCCATGTACACAAATCCAAGTACATTAATATATGTATCAAGCAAGCTGTTTGAATAACACACATAAAGAACTGCAACAATATTGAAAGAAAAAATAAGATTTTAAAAATAATTAATAATTAATTTGTTTGAGTTTGTTATTTTTTTTCATCGCGGAGGAGGGGGGGGGGGGAGCTCAGAGGAATTTGCTTTTGCACACTTCTTTCATATGATTTGATAGAATGTCTCAGGATTTTAAACAATCAACAAAACATATTTTTTTTCATTTTCAAAACAATTCGTAATACAACGCATTTCAAAAAAATTTGTATATGCTTAAAAGTACGGTGGTATATTTAGGATACGCAAATATTTTTTTTATAAATACCAGAAAAAAATTATCTTGTGAAAACGACATAATTATCTTGTGAAAACGAGATATATTCTTGCGAAAACGACTTATTATCTTGCGGAAACGAGATATTATCTTGTGAAAACGAGATATTATCTTGTGAAAACGAGATAATTTCTTGTGAAAACGAGAAATTATCTTGTGAAAACGAGATATTATCTTGTGAAAACGACTTATTATCTTGTGAAAACGAGATAATATCTTGTGAAAACGAGAAAATATCTTTCACAAGATATTATGTCGTTTTCACAAGATAATATCTC
>NW_026932375.1:0-10000 GCF_032062105.1 Saccostrea cuccullata | reverse complement strand
CAATTTTTAACCTCAGCATTTCTGTGAATTTTTTTTATTCTTTTCAGGGCTTTCAAAAAGATTTGAACCAGGTGGTACTTTATCAAAAATAGGAGGTACCACTCGGCGAACGCCGAAGGCGTGAGCCTTCTAGGGGGTCCGGGGGCATGCCCCCCGGAAAAATTTTGAAATTTAGAAGCCACCAGACAGCATTTCCTGGTTTCTAGACACATAGAAGTATGCTGCTATCAGTGTTATTTTTATGCCATGTTTTCAAGTTTATTTTTGGTCAATACACATTACATGTGAAGTGTAGCACTGGATGGGTGGAATTACATAGAAAAATTAGTTATTTGAGCAGAGTAACAATAAGATTTAGGTAAAATAACAATAAGATTTAGGTAAAATGTCTAAGTTCTATGCTATATTTGTTTATATAAATCTGTTCAAAAAATTTTGCAAGGTTTGAGTTGTAAGTGGTATGTTTTAAATATAAAAAAAATTATTGAGTCATGAAAGGAAATGGAAATTCAAAATTTAAATTTAATAAAAGAGAAATGAAATTGTATTTGCATTAAATGTATTCATTTTTGATCTACAGTAAAGTGCAGATTAAAAAAAAATTAGAAGAAGCACTACATGATGCATAGCATGTACCAATAAATTCAGCATATTTTTCATGCACTGGTACATGTACATAAATAATATACTTGTGTAAGGCCATATAAAATTAATCTTTAGATTCTCATCCCCGCCCGCCCCACTCAAAATATCCCGCCCCGATGTTTTTTATTTTGATTTTTGGGTATTTTCATGTATTCTTTATCAGTAAGAATTTGGATAAAAGTTTAAGAGTTATCTCCCGTCTGTATTAAAAGTCGTGTGTCGCTATTTATAGCAAAAACGCCATGTGAAGAATGGAGAAAAATCGGCAATATAAGCAGTTTAAATGTGTAAGGAAAAGATAATTTGTCAGTATAGAGAAGGCAGAGAAGAAAAAATAGCATAAACACATATAGATACCATCACTGGCAGGAGCAAGAAGAGAGATTGTAACTAAGTAAAAATAGACGAGGAAAATGACACCTGGTCTTTATATATAACGATCTCCAGCTGTGTGACTTAGCTTTGAAATAAAAAAAATCTACAACATCGTAGACAGACTTAAGAGAAGGCCTAGATTTTTCAGTAGAATAATTTTTAGAATATTTATATAGATTTTGCAAAATAAGAAGTCACGCATACACAATTTATTGGTATCCCCACCTCATTTTGTTCAGGGTGTGCCGTATATGTGTACTTGATAATTTGGTAATTAACAATGAATATTTAACATTTAAAGCAAAAATTTTCTTTAAATATTTAAAAGAATATGAAAAGAATTAAATCTATTCATATTTGCATTAAGGTAATGAAAAAAAATGTGTACGGGGCGTCCATTGTTTTGTTGATACTTAGGCCTATATATAAATTAACAATTATAAAAAATAAAAAATAAAATCCGCCCACCCGCCCCATTTTTTTTGCAAATTAGGATGAGAATCTAAAGATTAATTTCACCTGGCCTAAATTACACAAAGATGACATCAAGACTGGAGACAAAAAAAATTTAGATATGACTCCATCACTTTACTGGATATGGTTACAATACTGGGAAGAAAGTAAACGTCCGCAAGGTCATTCTCTTGACCACTAGGAAACTGCTGAATCGAAGAATTAAATGTATGGCAAAAGAAATAGTTTCTGTTTTATGTCCTTTTGTTTCATCAGAAAGTTGCAGATAATTAAGACTGTAAGTAATTTATATCGTCTCAGCTGCGGATTTTGACACTTAAATTTGAAGAGTTGAGGCTATTAAAATGTACAGAGGTGGTCAAAGAACTACCTATTGTTCATGTCGGTTTCTCTATCGGTCAATTGTGTTGAAGACTTTCCGCGGTCTGGTTCCTTGTATCTTAAAATCTTTTGTGAAACTCATTACCATGGCTTTAAATTGACACTTTCATTTCTGACACCTGGATTCCTATTTTTAATTTTTTTTGGCCGTATTTATTTAATATATATCCATAGTCATTAGCTTTTGTCAAAATCAGTGACGGAGGAATTTGGAATTTGACGGATCGAAATCTACTTTCGTTTTCGACAAAGATCTATAAGACGCGTTACACAATCTCTTTTGTTTCATTTATTCAAACGCTTTAATGATCTTCTTGACTAACCAATCAAAAACGTTATTAGATACCATTACGGACTAAGAATGATACAAAGCTACGTAAACTTGTGTAAAACATGGTAGAGCCTATCGTATTTTTACGCGATTTTTTTTCTCTACTGAATATTTTGGCCGGTACCATGAACGAATCCAACCGGGTAAAAGTACCGGGTACCGGCAGATTTTGAAAGGCCTGTCTTTTGTGTACATTTTTAAATTCTAGACATAATTATAAATTCACATTATTTGCACAATTTCAAACCATTTTCATTTATATAAATCAATGTTGTACATTGAGTTACTGTAAATGTATTATATTTAACATGTACGCTATTTGGCGGAAATTGATTTTTGAACAAGTTAGCATAGACATGATTTAGCGGGTAACTTAATGTTCTTTTCAATGTGTATATTTGCAAAACATTTAGCATTGTACTTGAATGAATGGAAGTTTCCACCAAAAGCACTAAAAAGAATACACAGCCAAATGTTATATATTTACAGTATGATATTCATTATTTTTGACTTGAAAATAAGTAAAAAGAAAAGGGGGGTTTGAAATAATTTAAGGAAAAGGTTTTGACTTTTCTAATGTATTTATAAATATTTCCCTTTAATAAAAATGTTAATGTTCCATGGTAACTAGACTTGCTCAAGTCTCTATGTTTTAGTGCTCTCTTTAATACTTTTTGATTATGTCAAACATAGATGTTTGATAACATTTAACTATGACAGAGAGCAGAGGACAGCAATACAAATAAGAACATAGAATTTTTAAAACTATTTATAAAAAATAAACAATAAAAACATAGAGACTTGAGCAAGTCTACATGGTAACAGCATGTTGCAAATGACATTACGAACATATTTTATATTTTTATATTTACAAAATGACCATTTTGTCACCTGTTAATTTTTTTTCTTTAAATAACACTCTTACTATGTTTTGTTATTTATTATTCTTTAATTTTATATAAAGATTACAATATAAAAGTAATTTTTGTGTCCTTATTATGGAATAAACTTCTTAGATACCAATTTCTTTGATTTTCCTTAGATTTTAGTTTTCATCAAGAGTTATCTTCCTTAAATGAGTTGTAGCCCCTGATGACCCAATTTTTTTAATTTGTCATGACCCATACTTTGATTTTAGAACATAAATTCATAGGGTTTCCAGGCATAAATTTTTACCCATTTGTACAATGGGTACCTTAAGAAGTTATACAGTAACTTAAAAATCTGAATGAACAAGATGTGTTTGTTAAACACTATGCGCCCGGCGGTAAAAAAAATTCAAAAAATTATTTTTTGCAGATAATTCACAGTGAAGATCACAAGGTCATCGACCTTGGTGTCATTTCAAAGAACTTAATTACTGGAGTATGCATACCAAATGTGAAGTCTCTATCTCTCATGGTTCAAAAGTTATGGCGAAAAGTCTAAAATGCTATTTTTAGCATATATCACAGTCAAGGTCACAAGGTCATGACCTAGGTGTCATTTCAAAGAGCTTTATCAGTGGAGTATGCATACTAAATATGAAGTCTTTATCTCTCATGGTTCAAAAGTTATGGCGAAAGTTCAAAAAAGCTATTTTTAGCATAAAGGTCACAGTCAAGGTCACAAGGTCATTGAATTTGGTGCCATTTGAAAGAGCTTCATTGTTTGAGTATGCATACCAAATATGAAGTCTCTACCTCTCATGGTTGAAAAGTTATGGCCAAGGTTAAAGTTGACAACAGCTAGACAGAAAGACAAACAGATAAACAGACAGGACAAAAACAATATACGCCTCGGATCTATCGATCCAGGCGCATAAAAACGTCATTCTAATGCAATTGTTTTGTAAAACACTTTTTCATTGGCTAATGCACTGATGTTTGAAGCAGTAAAATAGACTCTATTCACGCGTCCGCCATTAAAATACGAAACCGAGGCTGACCTGACAAACTAGCTTCCTTCACTACGAGAAAATGGCGAAGTGCGGCGAAGGTCATCCGGCGTGGATGCGCTCTCTCACAAATGTACCTAAGATTACTGACGATGTGATATCGACATGGTCAACGACATAAAAAATTCCTAATTAATTGCTCAAAAGAGGATACAGTAATTTTGCTAAAGGCTATGTACACGATATCGAAGGTTTGTTTACAATTTTACGATGGACCATCGGACAGCGTGCGTAGAATTCTTTACGTTGATATATGTCATTATTATTGAGATTCGATGAACGGAAGACAATAAAGATTCATTACAAGTAGAGAATAGATATATAAAAAAATTATGGCCACGTTATGTGAAATGTTTGTAGGGCCTATATACGTACTCTAAAGTGGGCGTGGTTTATATAGAGCCGATATCAAAATATTTATGCAGTCAGCTGTTCAAAGTATGCAAGTTCATTATGATGTTATGATTCTGTGATTATATTTACCTTGTATCATTTATAAACACGTACTTTGATGACTTTTCTAAAATTTTGTTCATACAAATAAATATTAACTATTTTCATTTGATATAATTATGTCTTTGTTTTCTTTTTTAATTATTATTTATTATATTTCTTGATTTTCCTTTGTTTTGATAGATTTTTCCCTTTTGAAAAATTGCAAGGCATTTCATGAAGAGAACATGAAATTTTATATGTGAACAAAGCACTGCGTAAACATTGGATATGCATATACAGCATTTTAAGGTTCATATAACTACTGTACATGCTTACCATAAACTAAATTCAAATACATGTACACATATACAACACATTTCAAATTTTAGGACTCTTAACTTTTATCAACCTTGTTTCGAGGTCAGATATCTTGATTTTAGGAATGCTTCATTTAAATTAATTAATATTGATAATACTAATTAATTAATATTGATAATAATATTAATAATACTATATTAATATAGTTAATATATAATTATAACATATGGATCTGAAATATGGATAACTGACTTTAAATGTGATTTAATGTCTTCAGACCAGTTTCCTTTTGAAAAAACACAGCACTTGATATTTAAAGATATACTAGGGGTACACAGAAAGGCATCAAATCTTGCTGTTTTATGTGAGTTGGGTCGTTTTCCTTTGTACTATTTATGTTATGAATATATGTTAAAATATTATATGAGACTGAAGGAAATGGAATGCAACCATGATTATAACAATTATTTAGTGGTATCTGCATTTAAAGAAGACAAAAATCTTGTATCTAAAATATCTTGGCAAAAGAAACTCTCTTCATTACTACAAAAATTAAATATTAGTTCTTTGGAAATATCTCACATAACTTTGAAAAACAAATTACAAGAGCATTACCAAAACAAGATATATGAACAACTGGAAAAAGTTAGCAAATCAGACTCTGGAAAGTTAGCATTTTATAGCAAAATTGTGAATCAAGATGAATACAAACTGCAAAGTTATTTAAAACTACCCCTGAAGAAAAGTTGTAGATCTTTATTAACAAAATTAAGGATCAGTGCCCATCCACTATATATTGAAATGGGTAGATACTGTAAACCCCCTATTCCTAGAGAAAAACGTTTATGTTACTCATGTAAATTGTTTGTTGAAGACGAAAAACATTTTGTTCTTTATTGTCCAAAGTATGATCAATATAGATGCAATTATAATGATATATTTAATGTAAACACATATACTAGTGATAACCCCATTAGAAAAATTGTCAATCCTACAAATATTTCAACTGCTAGAAGGATATGTTGTTTCTTGAAAAAGTGCTTTGACATCAGAAAAGAAAGTCAAAAATGAATATTAATATTGAGAAATACACAATTTTGTTCACCTCATATTTCTCACTTTGTATATGCTTGTATTAATTGTGTTAATTTATGTTATGTTATTCATGTTCATGACTGTATGCCGACATGGTAATTGTCAATAAAGTGAATTGAATTGAATATTGTTGTGTATAAATTTTAATGTTCAATGTCTGCACATGTACAGTGTACTATCAATCAGATTGAATAATGCATATGTATATACATGTGCTACATACTTTCAAAGAATAACAGACAAGCTTTGATTATGATTTAGCTCAATGGATTTCAATATTTTCTTTGTGCATATTGGCTGAGATATGAAGTGAATATACATGCAGATTTAAAGTAGTAATCCTCTGGAAAATGTATATTGAAGAGACCAAAGACAACAATTAATGTAGAATTGATGCACTGACAATAATCAGGGTTATTTTTTTTATATATATATTTTTCCTCTTAAATAGCCTAGCTAGTCCACATGTACATGTTCCACACCACCATTTTCACAAACGTCAAAGTCCCGTATACGTATATATATGGTATTACGTTATATACCAAAAATCCCATTTCAAGTTTTTATATAGCTGAAACTTATTGTATAAATTAATAAATAGATAATCTGTTTCTTTTGCTTTCCTAATAATGTTGCAAATAAATCCCAACTTTGTTTTCAGTTTCTTTTATTCATTTTTATTTCATATCATTTGTCCAAATTTCTTTTCTTTTATTGAAATCAGTTTCATTTTGTCCTTGGTTGTTTTTATTTCTGTTTCCTTATCAATTTTCATTTACAAGGAACCTAAGTAAGCTTCTCCTATTGTTTCAGCGAGACCATGTACACCAGGAGGCACTGGAGCTTGTATCTGAGCCAAGTGCTTCCTTCTTTGAGGAAAAATGATTCCCCAAATAATTTTCAAATTGCTCTTTATAAAGCTGCATGCAGCTTGCACCACTGTTGAAAGTTCTAACTGCACATGTAAAGCAGGCTTTGGACATTGCAGCCATAATTTAGGCCTTATGTACACATTAGCCCACTATCAAAAGCTTGATTTAAAGATGGTGCCATGTGTCAAATCCAATCAATGCCTCAAACGTGGCATATACATGTACCCCAGAGGTTAGAAGGTATTCATTCTGAAGCAGTTGAGGATGTACACAAAAATTTAGAGAACAGATGGTGTGAAATCAAAATTTTATTGTCCCATTCAGCAAACAATTCCATATCAGAACATGGAATGTCTCAATCAAAATACAATGACAACAAATGATGTTATATTCCGTATTGAACACATTTTGGTAAATAGTAATGGAAGTAAAACATGTCTGATTGTCAAGTTTTGTGGAATCTCTCAATTCAAATACAATGACAACAAATGATGTTATATTCAGTATTGAACACATTTTGGTAAATAGTAATGGAAATAAAACATGTCAAATTTTTGTTTCTTTTCCTGTCACTTTCCAGGTACAAATTAATTCTTTCTAGATGGTAGTCATCTCGACACCAAACGAACAAATCGCACATCAAAGCACCGGTCAAATCCATTTGACCCATTATCTGATAATACCGGTAATATTCATGGAAGAATTTTAGTTTATAGCTGTCATTCACAAGAGTTAAATATTTAAAATTTGTAATCAAGTGCACCTGGACAAATAATTTCTAATAACCCATACATAGGAACAAAGTTAGGGTCTATGACCTTCCTGTCAGGAGAAGTTCCCAGATAAAAACATGAGGGATTGATGACTAAACCTGCTTTAAGACATTGTTTTCTGTTATACCAGTATATGCTTCTGCTGCTTCCTGTTCATGTTCAAGTCCAAATTTTATGCTGCTGTTTGAATTTGTTACTTTTTAATAATGCGTCAGCCAAAGTTTCAAAATCTTTTTTCCGTGAACAAAATCTTTTAAATGTAGACGAAGTATTAAATTCTCTCTCTGTTTTCTTGCTGAATTCCAGTGGGGATTTTAAGACTGTTCAACTGTTTCAATGTCAGTAATGTAGGTAAATTGTAACCAGGAAAAGTAGGAAAAGCAGGATGGTTTATACATGTAATTGTTTCATAACTGTCATCAATTTTTTTTGGCTGATATGAAAAAAAAGGAACCTCTAGGCCTGGTCCCACTTTTGATTCAATGTTCTCAATGGAATTAATTTTGGAGGAAGTGGCAGTATGGTTTTAAATTGAGCATCTATGATGGAATAAAAAAACTAGAACTGTCCAATAGGGACAAATACCCCCCGCTGGGTTTTTCAGAGAAGGTGCCAATTCAAAAAATACTTTATGGATCTAGAGGTTCTTACTTACTTACATTTAATTTACTTACAAAAATTTGCAGTGAAATATAATTGCTCATCATGTTTCTTAATGAATGAAACAAAGGTGCAACCAAATGAAACATCAATACTAATTCATTGTAATTCCATTGTAACATTATTTTTTTTTTATTTATTTTTTTTATTTCTGCATTAAAAAAATATATTGCATTTATGTTATGTCACTCTGCAAACTGATTGTTGAAAAAAAAATCATATTATAAAAAATCAAATTAATCTTGATAACTTAATATCAAATTTATTTGAAAATAAAGAGCTGGTCATCCAGTAATGAAGTGCTTTGACAGACAATAAATTACAATTAAGAGAATAAGAGAAGAGAGATCTTTAATTCTTGTGCCTGATTCCCAGGAGATTACACATGGGTGATAATGAGATGCCTTAATGTTCAACTTCCCACACCAAACTCATTAATTTATCTTTAACTGGATGCATGTCCAGTCATTATTCCCAAGAGATAAATAAAATTACATTATCTTCTGTGCAATGTAAAAACTGTTTTTAACACTTAATGATGTTTCTTTTTTTAAGTTTATATGAGTAGTTTTAAGCTGTAGTATTTTTGTACAGATATTCTAGATTCTATGTCTAAAACCTTATACATGAGCCCAAAATGAACAAGTCAATTAAAATAAAAAATAAAACCTGTAAAATGCAAAAAAATGAACAAAAAGAGTTGAAAATTTCAGTTGCACACCTTCATATGGTGAATAATAAGTGTACAAATTTTCAGATTAATCCTTGCAATAGTTTCTGAGAAACGGTCTGGACAAAACCACAAAATAAAAATGGAAAAACACCTGTAAAATTCAAAATAATAATCGAATCAAGATGAAAATAGCAGGTGCACAACTTCATATGGTGAATAATATTTGTACAAATTTTCAGACAAATCCTTCCAATAGTTTCTGAGTAATGTTCCGGACAAAATCTCGTCTACAGACAGACGGACAGACGGACATGGTGATTCCAATATACCCCCCCTAAACTTCGTTTGCGGGGGGTATAAAAAGAAAAAGTACATGCGAGTACATACACACATGCTGTTATTTTTGTTTGTTTGGTTTCTTTGTTTAGCCAATCCAAAAGTCAAGAAAGCTTTTTCTGATCAAAGGGAGTCTGTCATCGTTTATTTTAAATGAATTACCCCATTCTCCATATAAATGAATATGTAATGGGAAAATGATTGGGAAACAATGAACATTTTGGCATCATAACCTTTTCTACTAAAAAAACCACTTTATAGCCATAAGAGGCAAAAGCTTCCTTATACAGCGTAGATCCAAATGTAGATATAGTGTAGATCCAAGTTTGTTCAAATATCTTTTCCTCTATAGCACATTGAAATATACACATGTAGGGGGGAGGGATTTGTCATACATGAAATAATATGCAAGCATCTTTAGGTAATATAGATCCAAATATGTTCAAAGGCTTGCTATTTTCAAAAAAGTTGTAATTAATGAGCTTTTTCATCCAAAAAGAGTGGCCCGCTTGGGGCAGTGGTTAGAGCATCTGCTCTAGAGTCGCAAAGTAAGGAGTTGATGAGTGAAAAATTCTCAAGAGGGAAGTTAAAAATTATACTGGTACAATCACTATACAATCAATCATCCAAAAACACAAAAATCATACCATACAAAGTAAATCTTAATACAATTGCAATTGTGTTAATTACCAAAGA
>NW_026932374.1:0-5104 GCF_032062105.1 Saccostrea cuccullata | reverse complement strand
ACAACCTTGACCTTTTGACCTTGACCTTAGAGATTTCTGTACTTACAAAAAAACTTTAACCTTGGCTATAACTTTTAAACTAAAAGTGCTAGGGCTTTCATACTTCACACATGTAATTCTTGTGAAAAGCCGCTTCATTTGATACCAAGAAACTTGACCTTGAAGTTTGACTTATTTTAAAAATACAACCTTGACCATAATTTTTGAAGGGTTAGTACTAGGGCTTTCATACTTCACAAATTCAATTCTTGTGACAAGACCTCTCATTTGATACCAAAAACTTTGACCTTTTGACCTTGGAGTTAGACAGACTTTCACACAAAAATTGCAAATTTTTTCTTTGGCCCTAATTTTTAAACGATAGATACTAGGAATTTCATTTTTCAAATATCACTTCTTTTTGGCAAGAACTTTCATTTGAAACAAAGAATTTTGACTTTAACCTTGGAGATTTCCCTATTTACGAAAAAACTTTAACTTTGGTCATAACTTGGAACAGTAAGGGCTAGGGCTTTCATACTTCAAATATGTAATCCTTGTGAGAAGATCTTTCATGGATTTAATAACTTTGACCTTGACCTTAGAGTTTGACCTTCTTTTTACAAATTTTAACCTTGTCCATATCTATTCAATTGAACAGTAAGGGCCAGCGCTTTCATACTTACCATATGTAATCTTTGAGACAAGGCCTTTCATTAGAAACCAACAACGTTGACCCTTTGACCTTGACCCAGAGTTTGTCCTTCATTTAAAAATGTTTACCTTGGTCATAACCCTTGAACAGGTGGTGCTAGGATTTTTTATTTCACATATGTATTTCTTCTGAAAAGGCCTTACTTAAGATACCAATATAATTGATCAGCATTAGAGAATGCTTAATTAACCTTCGCTTTGTTGCCATAGGGGGGCATCAGTGTTTCATAAACACATCTTGTTTGTAAGAAAAACAGTTGCCACCTTATTTTTCAGCTTAAATGTTTGATATATTTGTGTTTTTTGAGTATTGTCCTGATGTTATTTTAAGTTTTGGGAGATCCATAACAAGTTGTAGATACAAATTGTAGAAAGTCATAGGATCTCCCAAATTTCATGTGTTTCATATGTGTCATTAATAAATGACATATTTACAACAATACTCATTCTTGGTTTTCATTCAATCTGAAAAATAACAGAGCTGCGGGAAACTTGGTTTTAAATTTGCACTATTGTCATATGGAAGGCATAAATGTATTTGTCTGCAAGATAATTACTGTCATAGATTTATTTATGAAATATACCGTAATTATTTAAGATGATCTTAATTCCTGATAAATAGTAATGTTGTAACATAAAAGAAATGATTATAATTGACTTTAATTTGTTTGACAGAATCTCAGGAAAAGTCCCAAGCCGAAAAGCATGGTCGGGCCCAACAGAACCGTGAGGAAGCCCGTGTCCAGAAAGAAATCGAAGTCGCCCATAAGGAGTTGGAGAGGATTGAGAAATATTTCAACGTCACTGCCGAATAGAATGGATCTGCATGTCCTCTTCATGTTTATATATGTTTGTCTAAAATTAAACTGAATTAAATTGTTAATTTGAAGTTTGTAATTTAAACAAACCTTGAACCAAAGCCAAAGAGGATACACCAAAACTCTTTCTCTGTATGTTCATGTGGCTTTCTAAACACCTAAATTTTTTCTTTGGATTTGTTTTTGCAATATGGGCCATGGAGACAGATATGAGAATAGCACTGCGAACAAAATTCGGTTAACTATTCCAATTTGTTCAATGTATTTCGGAACTTTTGGACTCCAGATACCCTTAGGAATGGGTATTGCGCTGGAACATCTATCCCTCCATTGATCAGGGACCGGGGATCGCTTCCCATGCAGTCTAAAATTGTCAGAAATTGTAAATGATACATCGTTTTAGTGACGCTAAAATCTTTGTTGTTCATTCTGTTTGTCAAATGTTCAATAAACTAATCAAGTTGCAAACCCTGTTCCGTCTATTTTCTTTCTTTTTTTTCTTTATATTTATTATATCATATGTATATACGTACCCCTCGCTTAAAAGTGAGATTATATAGTGATCGGAATGTCCGTCTCTACGTCCATCCCTCTGTTACCTTTAGGGTACCCATCTCTTATCCGCAGCTCCTCTTATACCACTTAATGAAATTTGATGAGACTTTAACAGATTTTGTGTTACATTGTGCATCTCCTTTTTTACTTTGGGTTTCCCATTGCAAAACATTGATATGGCCATTTTTTTCTATAACATTGAAGGGAACCTATCTCTTATCCGCTAATCCTCCTATAACACTGAATAAAATTTAATGATGCTTTCATAGACTCTTTTCTCTATAACGCCATTGTGAACCTCCTGTTTTACTTTTTGATCTGACACTTATTTCGGGTCTCCCATTGCAAAACATGGACTTTGCCATTATAATCATATGGGAGGCAGGGGTATTATTTAGTAATCTGAGTACTCACGATATCTCTAGTTAACTGTAATTATAATTAAACTCCCCGCTTGAGAGAGCTGGATCTGTTTATAGTGATCGGAATGTCTGTCCGTCTGTTACGGTTTGAAATACCCATCTCTGATCCGCAACTCTTCATATGCATGCCACTGAATGAAATTTAAAGACTTTCAATGAATTTTTCTTACGTAGAGCCATTGTGCACCTCCTATTTTACTTTTTGATCGGACACGTATATCGGGTTTTCCATAGTAAAACACGTTGCGTTATACAAGTGTTACGGTGTAAAATACGACATTTTCGGACTTATTATAAAATACTTTGTAAATTAACTTTTAGGACTTTGTGTAAATTGTCAAAACTTTTCTTATATTTCGGCAAATGTGATAAATTATATAAATTCCACACTACCTGAATCCCACCCGAGGCAAAGTGAGAGATGGACAGTTAATCCCTTAATTGACTTCTATGGCACGCCAAATTCACAAAAATGAGATAATCATAGTTTCACAATTGATAAACTAGGTTTATCGAGTGTAAACTATAGTTTACAAACTGTAAACTGTAGTTAACGATTCGTCAAGTATAGTTTTTATCTGTAAAACTATACTTAACGGTTGTTAACTATAGTTTAGTTTACAAATGATAATCTAAGTGTATCTGTCTGTAATAAGCGTTAACTATAGATTTTGTTGATAAACATAGATTCACATTTGTAAACTATAGTTTACAATCGTAAAGTATAGTTAAGAGTTGTTAATTATAGTTTCACAAATCGTGAAACTATATTTATCAGATCGTTAACTATAGTTAACGGTTTGTAAACTTTAGTTTAGTTTACAAATCGAGAAACTGTTTTTATCAGATAATCTATGTTTTGCAATCGCAAATGATATTTTTCGTTGTTAAGTATAGTTTACGGTTGTGAAACATAGATTATCGCGTTAACTATGGTTTACAGATGTAAAATATAGATTAACGTTGTTAACTATAGTTTACAATCCGTAAACTATAGTTTACAACCGATAAACCTAGTTTATCGGTTGTGAAACTATGATTAGCTCATTTTTGTGAATTTGGCGTGCCATAGACTTCTGTTTATATTTATTGACACTTAACCTTTCATCTTTAATTCTGTTATACACATGCTGTCATCATTCGCTCAATAATTGTTTGATACTTGATTTCTATATACTTTTGTTAATCCCTTTACTTACTTTTCTTTGTTCAGTACTGTAAATCACTTTTTATTCGTGAGAACTTTATTTTCACGCAATTACGCGAGATAGTGTGCTCGTGAAAATTTGATTCTCGCATATAATAGTATTCCATAAGATTATATGCCGCAATAACCACAATTCGTGAAAATTTTGTCTCGCAATCAAGAGTCAATGACTATCTCGCGAAAATAAGGTGTCGCAAAAATTTAGTGATCTACAGTATGTAAAGTTTGTTATTGAAAATTACAGTCAGTTGGAATCACACCTTTGGTGTTGATAGTTCCCAAGCTCATGTTAAAGTATATTCCTTTTTGATTCTATATAAAATACGAAATAAGTAAATCGTGTTTGTGTCTTGAGGTTTAAAAGAATCTGGGTTCAACAATAAGAGGAAAGCCCACGGTTGACCTAGAATCAGTATATAGACGGACAAATTATCCCGTAAAACAAGCTATTATTTTGGCCATGGTTTGCGAAAAACATGGACTTTTTCATTATGTTATAATCAGATAGGAAGCGGGGGTATTATTTATTGAGCTCAGTGCTCACAGTATACTTCTACTTTATTTATTTAATTGATTAAATTATCTGCTTAACGTTTTATTTTTAATTCTGTAAGAGTTTGCGATCTTCAGAAACATCATGACCGTGTTATTTACAATAACTTTTAATGTTTTGTTGAGATGATACTTCTGTTATCATGTAAACCTGGAAATGAACAGGAAATACCAATACGGTATAGTGATCGATATCAATATCAGTCTGCGCCGGTGTTTTGATGACCTACCTTAATTCAGATGCATGGGTGAGACTTAATTATGTTCCCCAAACGAAGTTGGGGAACATATTGTTTTTACTCTGTTTCTTATTATTATTATTAAGGTCTTCCTCTCACGGAAGACCTTATTGTTTTCGTTCGGTTTCTTTTTCTCTATTATTATTAAGGTCTTCCGTCTCCAACGGAAGACCTTTTGTTTTTGTTCGGTTTCTTTTTCCCATTATTAAGGTCTTCCGTCTTCAGCGGAAGACCTTCTTGTTATTCTTAGGTTTCTTTTCCACATTTTTATTATTATTATTATTATTGTTTTTTTTCTTACCAATTTTGTGCACGCGATTTCTCGAAAACGGCTGGATAGATTTTCATGAAACTTTCAGGACTGATAGAACATCAAACAAACCTGAAAATAATTTTTTGTTTTGATGACGTCACTTCCGGTTTTGAGATTTCCGCGATTTAGTGATTTTCAGGGGGTCTCATTGTCCATCATTTTTCTCGAAAATGCCTTAAGAAGAAACATGAGATTTTCAGCGATGATAGAGCAACGTGTGCTCTTTTGTCACACACCACTCTCTTTTTTTCCGGAAGTGCCGCACGTCGGCGCTCGCTATGGGCCGAAAAAAGTCCTATTGCGAA
>NW_026932373.1:0-51370 GCF_032062105.1 Saccostrea cuccullata | reverse complement strand
AGCCTTGCTAAAGAGACCGATTTAAAAAAAAACACTTGATATTCACCATGTATTCGAGTGAAAACCTTGTAATTCCGAAAAAAGTTATTCATTATCATACCAAGTAGAAAATGATTTCTGTTCCTCAAATGAAAGAAATTATATATAACATTACCTACTTAAACATACAATATACATAAGGACTTGGAGAAGGTATTGATTTGTACATGATCTAGGATTATGGAAGTCCTTGGAAAACAGAGGCACATATGAATGTAAAATATCCAACAGTATAAGTTGGGTAGCTAGAAATAGTTAATGATAAGCTTGCTTCAACATTATAATTAACCATCTTGTATTAAACTCTTGCCACGCATGGTCACCGATTTTGATGAAACTTCACCCATGCTTAGTAACACCAGAAACAAATATCAAACAAAATTTCGTTGCTATGTTTCATTTTATGCAACAGCCGGAAAAGTAAAAATATTTCAGCCACTTTAAATCTTGACTGTGGCTTAATAAAAACTAGAAAAAGCAAACAAACCATTCTCACAAAAACATGACACCTTGATTTCACTTATACTGTAAAGAAACTGTTTAGAATATATCTCTAAGTAAAATATATATTTGGAATACATTTAAAATGCTGAAATATGCTGAAAAACACTTATTCACTAATGGTAGGTGTTACATGCTAAACATGTACAATGAAAATATATATATTTTTTATTCTATAAATAACTTTTATGGTTGCCAAACACAGGAAAAAAACCAGTAACTTGGGTTAATGCTACTGTCTTGAGAAAAACATGAAAATTCAAGACTGGCAAATATGATTATTGCAACACCAAAACCATCAGAAAAATTGGGTATATGCTACTTTGCAGTGTTACCATGGAAACAAAGTACCAGTGCTTAAAAGTTAATTATTTTTCGCTGCATTAAGAATTAAATTGCCATTTAATCAAGAAACAAATTTAAGGACTCAGCTTGAATAGTTTCCCTGTTACAAAAGTTGAATATCATATATTGATAAAATTTGATGAATAAAACAACACTGTTGCTATGGTTATCAAAGGAAAATGTTCGATTTTGTGAACTTTATATCAATATTAAACCCTGTGTGCCAACTTCTTGCATCCAGTTAGAGATTGGATGATAGTCAAAATTAAAAGTCAAGTTAGCTGTTAAACACAGCAAAATAAATTTTGTATTTAAGGGTAGTATTTTTCAGGTTTTTAAGCATATATTTTCTGCATTTTTAAAGAATTAATCAATTTTTTCAAAAAAACTCACACCAACATCTTATGAAATTGATCATTAGTTAAAAATGTGCTTTTTTAAAAAATATTATCAGATTTAAACATACAGAGTGTTACTTTGAAGGCTCCCTATGGTATAAAAACAAGTGTGTTTTATGATGTTTCAAAGTCTTTTTTCTAATTTGTATACATTTCAAAGAAAAATTGCTTTTTATTTTTACGTGTATGACTTTATAAAATTCAATGAAAGCTTTTTTTTTACTTTTGAATACTTTGTTACCATAGTAACGTATGTAATAGTTGATTTACCAAACATGTTCATCATGCATTTTACATCTGACCTTCAACTTTTGGAAACAGTCTTTGATTTTTGCAAATGTTAACTCAGTGTTTTTTAAAAAATGCCTTTACTTTACATGTTGCCATGGTAACTATAAAACATAGCAACCAATTTTTGCCTGATTTGTTTTAATTTTTATCAAAGAGAGTTTGGACAAATTCGTGGGTCTTATATAAAATTTCAAATCATTACAGAGAATGGCTCTTAACATCTTTATTTCTGATAAGTCTCTGATAAGTCTACATATGTTTCATTTTAAAATAATATTTCAAAATTTCTTTGATTTCTCAGACTTCAAATTACTGAGAAACAAAATATATATTTCAAATTGTTAATTTTAAACACATGTATATAATCTTTTTAAGGTAATTGTGGTCAAAGATTAAGAAAGTTTCTTTTATATTTATTTTATTTAAAACAAATACAAATGAAATTACATTTACTAACTATTTTGTCCTAAAGAATTCTCTAATTCGTCTAAACTATTTTTTTTTACCTGACCGTACAGAAAGATCATATTAAGTTGTAGTAATTTTAGAAAGTCAGAATAAAACATTCACATAATCGGATGTTGGAAAATACAAAAAGTCTCAAATTTTCCAATATACACAAATTATAAAGTACATTATTTGGAAAAAAAAACCCAGACACACAAACGCCTAAAATACTTACAACATCCGGTATTTCTTTGTAGATAAAATCATCATCATCAACTAAAGATAAAGTCGCATTTTCCTTATCACTGTTCAACTCACACATTAACAATCTGGGACTGAAATTAATTGACAAACACCTAGCAAAAGCCTCACATTCTCTAAAGCACATTTGAAACCCTATGTCGTTGAGCACCGCGAAAGGAGAAAGAGGCAATCTTTTTCCGATCTCCTTTTCATCGTTTGGTCTTAAACATCTTTCTTTTCCCAAAAGGCATTGAAAAAAAAGAAATATTATCAAAAAATTCTTCAATATAGATTCATCAATCATAATTGATTCGGGAAGATTTATGGGAGAACAAAGCTGCGATTCGGTTTTAAATCCAATGGACAATTTTACAACCTGTGTTTTAAAATTTATTTATTGCAAATCGAATTTTACTTATAAATTATTCACTGTCATCGCTCAAATGATGGCGCTTATGTTTAAACCATTTTCATCAATTACATGTAAATAATACACAAGAAGATAATTAATTTTTAATATTAGATTGACATTTTTGATAGAAGTTAAAACAGAAACTAAAATACCGGTTAACACTCAAAGTCGAGACAACTATAAGTGTATTTAAACTTTTCTACCACAGATTTATTATTCATATGATGTATAAAACGTGTTGCTTATTGATCGTGCAATCAGTCTAGTTCTGCTTTGAATTTCAATGCCATTGACCCAGATTTAATTTGTTCGCTCTTTTATGTCCCCAAAAATACTAGCATATTGTGCAATACAATAATACATGCATAGAACGATTTCTCTTTAAAATATTATTTGAAATATCATATTAAGCAATTAGCTAAAAATTTCAAATTACGCATACTACATTATTGATAATCGCATGAATAAAGTAAATGGATGCCAATAAGTCATTGCCTTTATTCTTTCTTGAAAGGAAATCCTTTTTCAACCATTCTCTTGCCTAGATTTGGACATTTGTGATAAATGAGCTATAAAATATTGTAGGTTCCTAATTATACGAGAGGGATTAATTTCCGCGTAATATCGCCAGAAGCATCGTCGCTAAAAATATTACTCGCTTGTATTTTGATGGTGCTGAAATCTATGTAAATTTTGTCTATCAACCCTCCATTCGCGAATTACAATTCTCGCGATTTGACGTAAAAGAGCCAGTTCGCGAGAAAAAAGCACTCGCGAAAAATAAGGAATCTACAGTATGGCAGATTTTGGCGAGAGTTGAATTCTCTCAAATATATGTCAACTCCAAAGGTCAAGGCCAGTGTCAAAAGTGTTGGTACCCAAAAGAAAGGTCTTGTTAGAAAGAATGCAGCCATGAAATATGAAAGCCCTAGTTCTAACTGTTCAAAAGTTGTGACCATGGTTAAGGATTTTGAAAAGTGGGTAAAACTTAGGTCAAGCTCAGACGATAAAAAAATATACCATCTGAAAGAGTCTTAATTGTCATATTAAATACTCGTGTAAAGATGAACACTTTAGCACCAACTGCTCAAAAGTTATGGTCAAGGTCAAAGTGTGGTAATTTTGTAAAAGAAGGTCAAACTCCAAGGTCAAGAGGTCAAATTTGGGGTACTCTAAAAAAAATTCTTGTCACAGGGAATATACTTGTGAAGAATGAAAGCCAGACACTGTAGCCCCACCCTCTCAATAGTTATGGGCTAGATTAAAGTTGACAAAAAAAGCTAGAAGGGAAAGAAAAACAATATACCTCCGGAATCTTTCAATCTGGGGGCATACAAATGATTTTTTTTCAATTTTGTTAGACAATACGCTACCGGTCTTTGACGGGACCGATCGACTGCACATTGTGATTTGTGCAGCGGCAGAGTGCTGGAAGATAAAAATAGAATATATAAAAATTGAAGGGGACTACTTAACAAAGTAATATATCATGAAACGTTATTTCATGTCTTTTATGGAAGTACGAGGGGTGATCAAAATGTTCGCATACAAATTGAATAACAACAACAACCAAAAAAAAAAATAAATAAATAAAATTAGGTTTCAGAGTTCATTAAATTTTCAAGTGGCCCTCTCTGTCTTTGATGCATATCTGCCACCGTTCTGCCCATGAGCGAATCACGTGATCCAGACGGTCACGTGACATGACCAAATCTCGGAAATAGGATGGCTGGATAAGGCTATTCTTACCAAAATGGAGAAGATCATTACTATTTATAAGATATATATAGAACATGTGCATGACTTTAGGTGTGTCAAATTTCATTCTAATCTGAATTGTAGTTTTGTAAATATAGAGATAGTGAACTTTTTGATCACCCCTTATAGTTCAATATGTCTGCAATGCAAACTTGTTTATTACCCCTCATGCATGTATACTCTGATCTTATTAAATCTTATATTTTCAAAAAACTATATACATAGCACATATTATTATATTGGTCCGTCTGTCTGTCGTCTGATAGTTGATTCCTATGATGTTGAAAAAAGTATCGAACACACGAAAGAGAAAAGTTATTCAAATTAAAAGATTTTACAAATGAACATTCCTTGTATTACTTTTTAGAGGTTCAAAGTGCTGAAGGTCTTATTGTTTATAATATCAAATTTTCTTTTCCTTCAAATTTGACCGATAAATTATGGATGATCTTATATTTATCTTTCTATTACTTCTATAAATCAAATAATTTTTATTAAGACCAGAACTGAGTAAAGAAAATAAATTTTCGTAGTATAATGTGAAGTAAATTGTCATTGTTTTCAAAATTTTATAAGGTTCTCATTCATGTTTAAATTTACATTATTGTTTGGTTTAATTGAAACGTTATAATAAAAAATAAGATCGTCATTAAATTCTAATATAAATAGTGCAGTTTTTTTTTTTAAAGAAAGCTACTTATTAAATTATCTCTCCCTCATTGAGGTTTACTTATTTACTTATTATGAGTATGTCTACTAGTTGTGCTCTTGACTATTCAAGGACCTCTATTTCTTTATAAAAGAATCGAGCTATAAGGCAATTTCTGCCAAATTTTACCATGCGTGGTACGCTGAAATTATAGTATATTTTATATAGAGATTAGATTAGGTAGATTAGATTATTTTTTATGAACTCCTATTTCAAAGTCTTTTCTTTCACATGTCGTTCAAATAGTTACTACTGCATGTATCTCATCAACTTTAATTAATCAGAACAATAATAGTGGAATGACTTTTCTTTTATATTTATTCGTAGAGAAGCTTATAAAATACACTGATTTAAATATCTCAATAACACACGAACCTTCTGCTTATCATAACCACATGCATTTGAACCCTTTGTTTACATAGATATAACTTTAATAGGCCAAACATAGCAGTTTTTTTTTAACAATTAAGTCCTATGTTGATTGTCAACATTTTATTTTCTATGAAAAGTTATCGCAAACTTTACAGCAATAGAGTAAAACGATGTGCAACCCTTGAAGTCAATTTATGTCCTCTTATTACCGATACATGCGGTATGCATAAATATCTTTTTTACTTAATATAACTATTCATCACAAATTGTTTTTGCTTTTCGAATAATTCTTTCATTTTTTTTTTTACAAATATACAAATATACCTCTTCATTTGAAAAATTGAAAATGAAAAAAAAAATTGTATAAGGGATATCAACATATTCAATATTCATCAGGAGTTTATCGTTCTAACAATCAATCAATATGTCACTCAGAAAGTTTTTAATTAAAATCAAAAAAGCAGTCCCGAATGTTACAGGGACTGCAAGTGTAGTTTTCAAAGCAGTTCCATAGCAGTCCCACAGCAGGCCACAGTATTCTCAGAACAGGCAGTCTCCGGGACCTCTTTTTTGAACTTTTGATGTCAGGTTGGGCATATTTGTATACTTGATTTTAGGAAACACGAAATTCCTTGCGGAAACCATGCACAGCGAGTTCCTCTCAGTTATTGACAAGCAAGTTGATGAAACAAGAATATCAACAGTCTCGTTTAAAGTCATCATTTCGAAAATTCTATGGTCGATACAATGACCTTGTCAGCAAATACAATTTATCATTGAGACAAATGCTGATTGACGTTTTCCCTACTAATTTTTAGTCCATTATATATACACTGAATTGACCATGGATTTTCCCGTTATATCCCGATCATGACAAGGAGCACACGGCGGGTGTGACCGATAAGCAGTGGATGATCACTCCTCCATGGCACCTGATCCCACCTCTGATGTTTCGGAGGTCCGTGTTTGCTCTGCTTCTATTTTGTAATGTTTTATAGACTTTGAAATTGAATACTGTTCGTTATCTCCATATCCTTCCCGAACATTACTCCTGACAAAAATATGATCATTAAAAAGAAATTGCTTGCTGTCAAGGAGAAACTTTAGAAATACGGTTCTAAGTGTGTTTTTACAAGTAGTGTTATTCAAAACTTCCCCCCAAAAATTAGAATTGATTTTTTGAAAAATCTTTAACATAAAAATTAACGGCTTTTCTACACTTTATACCACCATTCCTCAAAATGAATCAAAAATTAGGCTGTTTGATATCGAAGACATCTGAAATTTCAAGGAAAATTGAAATAAATAGTTTTCCTTTGTGATTGATCATTTACATTTTTGGGTTAAAAATCACTCTGTTTGATTTATCAATTATAAAAAAAACCTTGGCAAATGATACTGCACTTCTTTTTTATTGTAATGGAATTCTGAGGGCACAAATTATGCTCCTGTACAAGCAGTCTTCTTTTATATTCCTATATGAGGAAGAACCTACTCAAACACTTTTATATAAAAAAAACTTGATCATGTTGCCATCATGTATCGACGATGTTTTATGAATTAACAACATTTAATTCTATTCATATCTCGATTCGGAAAATCCAAGGGACTTTGAAATAAAAGATACCATTGATACTGCGATATTTATGTCATATTTGAAAATTGCAATGACTACATATAAAAGGGCCAGGTGACAATGACAACTAACAATTCTTTTCTAACTAATGTAGTGATATATCGTTATAGACCGTTATCACCTAAATATTGTATTTTCATCTGTTATCTTAGTTCATACTCAATAGCTTGCTCAAAGTAGGACCAATTTTTGAACAAGGCAGGAACTTGTAGACACGATTATTAAAGGGATTTTAACAATATCCGTTAAAGTCAGGTTTTACCAAATTTTAAGGCGCTAAATACCAGAAACTTAAAAAAGCCTCTCCTAGTACCTATGTAACAATATACATGTATAAGTTATCAAAACAACATAATCTTTCGGTTTTTTAATTTTTTTCTGATTTTGTTTGTCAATTAATTTATAAATGTTTTATTAAAAAAAGTTTATGTAAGGAGCATTTGGTGTCAATCAGCTGATGGCGATCGGACCCTGAGTTGAAGTTTAGCTGATAACATTATCAACGCGTTAGATTTACTTTAGGAAGAAATGTATAGCGAGAAATTCATATTTGAACCCAGTGCTACACGAAAACCAGTAGGCATTTCTCGATTTATGTGTTAAATTAAGCCTGAATCAACACACATGGCGTTGTACACCTTGTGTATTTATATATAATAGAATGTTTCTATATTTGGCTAATTTAGAGACTTACTGATAAAAATTCAGGTGCTGTGATTAATTATAAGGCCTCCTCATGAACAATAAATATTTGACCGAATTATGCTACTGGGCACAGTAATTACTGGCTAAAGGGGTTGAGGTTATTACCGACTGCAAAACATGAACGAGTTTCATTTTCCAAAATATTAAGGCATCCCTTTAATTAACTTAAGTAATACTAGTACACGAAGAAAGCCTTTATATAAAATACTGAATACATTTGTAAGTTGTACAGTTATGGATTACTTCCATAATGAAACGTTTGTTTTCTTCTCCTTTTTTTCTCAATTGAAATTATTTAAAAGATGATAAAAGGTTTGTTTCCAGGGATAAATTCTGTACCAGTTAATTATTACAAACGATTTTAAACGATCACATGTTAATCCTGATATATAATTTTAAAAAATTGGAGAAAAAAATTTAATCGGCATGATCCTTAAAAATCAGCCGATATAAAATATGCACAGATCAAAGAGGCATGAAAAATCTTGACGATAAGCAT
This sequence comes from Saccostrea cuccullata, assembly GCF_032062105.1. Taxonomy (NCBI): domain Eukaryota; kingdom Metazoa; phylum Mollusca; class Bivalvia; order Ostreida; family Ostreidae; genus Saccostrea; species Saccostrea cuccullata. The sequence goes on along the minus strand of NW_026932373.1, from coordinate 43,015 downwards.
TTGAAAATTATGTCTAATAAATGATTATTTTGAAAGTTTGCTAAATTCCTATCGGTATAAGTTTAAAAATAAAATTTGAATTTGTCCATTATCATTTTGAGCCTTTGAGAAGAAATAAAAATTAAAATACAGATGCTTACAGACATATTGAGAGAAATTCGCATACTTGTTTTTATTAAAAAAAAAACAAAACAAAAAAAAAAAAAACAATGTATTGCTTATGCGACATATTGAAGAAAGTGACAATGATACCTAGGTAATTCTTGCAATGGACAATTAAATTGTTTGTTATACACTGACTTTTAGTGAACCTTTGAATTTTTAAAATATATATTTTTTAACAATATTTCATGAAAAATATTTGCCAAATACTCAGTATATGTTCGTTTATACACTGCATATCCTGCAAGACTCTGTTTTAAATAATTGTCATACACCATTTACTTATTCGAACATTTAATTGTATGAAAAGTCAATAATGTACATTTCTTAAAACTTTATTATCTTGTTTACTTGTCTTTCTTCCTGTGAGAAAAATAGTTCATAATATTAATAAACAGTACTAAGTATCTGTACAAAATACAGAATCCAGTGATCGGTCTCAAAATGGATCCTTTAAAGTTCAACTATGCGAATTTGACAGGTCACACCTGCTGAATAAAAATGAAGCTCTCTGAAATTAATTAATTCTCTGCTCGTCCATCCGTTTTTCTCAGACTAGCCAGCTAAAGATCTATATACAGTACTCCAAATCAATTAATCTAAAAAATTTGAATTATCATTTTATTTTCTTTTTGAGTTGTTTGCTGTAGCCTTTACAGTTACCTAATTTCATTCAATAGAGCATGAAAGCCAATTAAATTTGCAACATCAACATAATTTTTTTTTCGTTCTGAGCATTTTGGACATCAATGGAGACAATTAGGGAGAAATTTTTGAAATTGAACTTCCTGTCTTTCAAACTGAAAATCTCAGGTTGATATTTTGAAACAAACATTTGTGACATCAGTCTGGGATGTTAATGGTTATACCATTTAGTTAAGTACCACAAAATTCAATGTGTCTGCTTCTTCGCTGATGACACTGGAAAAAAGATATGCATTCCTACTTTAATATCATCATTCAATGCATTTTTTGTTATTGTACACTGTACATATTCGATGAAAGCATGCTAACCGCTTTTCAGTACTTTCAGTACTTTGATTGAACAAGGCAGGAACTTGTAGACACGATTAATAAAGGGATTTTAACAATATCCGTTAAAGTCAGGTTTTACCAAATTTTAGATAAATACCAGTAGTCGTTAAAATTACAGTGTATCTTGGTACATGTAATAATTACATGTATAAGTTATCATTGAGACGTAGTTTCGATTACTTATTTTAAACCAATTGTTAGGGCTCAGTTGATTTGACTACGGTAAGTCTCGTCAACATTATCAACACACAGGGTGTAGGGTGGGTGTGAACAATCAACGGGGAGTGCTTTCTCCTCCTAGCCACCGGTTCAGGGATGTACCAGGGATTCGAGGTTTATGCCCTATTAACATAGTGTATTCTCTATAGATGTTTTTAGACAGAACACGTACTGTATGTTCTTTTTTTTTTAATTTTTGTTTTAGATAGAACATTGCCTGTTATCTTTACCTGTTTCATATACAATTTGGTGCACTGTTTAATACATCGTCAGATCATTGATCGTTGATCATTTACGATAAAGAACGCTTTAAATAATATCGGTTTAACATTAAAAAAAACTTCTTCCACAACACAAGATATAACTGAACAGACATATTAAGTGTATTGGCATTTTGCACATCCACAATAGTACGTTCACACTGAAAGTTTAAATTTAGAATTTGATTATATAACGACTAAATAATGCCAAGAGCAACAAGAATAACAAAATGTGACCAGATATAATCCACAGGGAACAATGATGCATTTTACGAGGGTTGATCCATAAGTAATGTCACAACTTCGATAAAATTGTTACTAGTCGACGCACACTAAATTCATACATGATAAAAGCTATATTTATTTAAGGAATGAAGCTATTTCAACTTTTGTTATACGGTATAACGTAACTTGGGGCAGTTTAAGCTTAATAAATCGCGAAGCGGTTGAAATAAGCTTCATTCCTTATGATTTATTTTCAATATAAACAATGATACAATTTTCCCACTTTTTCCTTCGGAAAAAGGCTTCAAATATAGCATATTTTAAAAGTAAACGTTACGGGGAGTAATACGTTTTTGACGTAACTCATTGTGACGTAGGCAAGTTATTTCATACAAAATGGATAAAACAGTTTAATCAATTAAATGACGTGTTTCAATTAAGATTAAATTATTTCAAATCAATCTTGAAAAATTAAAATTAAAATGATTAATACTTTTCAAAGTATCGAATTATATAAAGAGTGAGATTATTGTCGACGCACCTAAAGAACGTCATATGACGGATATGCCCTAAACGCTTCCCGATCATTTCTTTAAAAATATTTGAGATTCACAAACATAATCACATATTCACTTTCTATAAGAATTATTGACACCAAACATATACTCACTCTACATGTATTTATAATTTAGTCCTCTATCAAAACTTTTTGAACAGTACTCTAAGAAAAACTTAAAGTTTCTTATATCGCTTAAAGCGTAACACGTCTCCCTTTTTGGACATTGTCAGATACCACTGAACTTTTTCATCCGACCACATATTTTTCGGTTTTATGTCCTCAGCTGATTATTCAATGACCCATGCCCGCCAAAAATCGGTGAAACCATCTATAAACAAATCTCTTATTTACATTCTTTCTAGTGTGAGTCTGATTTATCAAATTAACTGCCTGTACTAGCAATTTCCAGATTTTGAAGGAAAAACGCATCACATCTCGTTTCGGCGTTTAATTTCATTTCGACATTACCTAAATTTGTTCAATGCATCAGATATTAACAACAATTTTCATAATTTAAAAAAAACCATGACGTCATTTGAATTTTGACTAGAGACTAGGAAATGTCGTAAATTTTGTCTTTCAAACGTTTGGGCAATAAGGCGTTTTTATGCTTTTTTTTTAAAATGTTTGTCTTTTTTCATTCTTACAAATAAACACTTTAAAATGAGACGCTTGGTTGTGACGCGGCGACACCCCCTATGTTTAATGCTTTAAAACGTCTATAAAATGAATTCAATGAAACATTATTAAATGAAATTTTCAATTGTGATTAGATTTATTTTTATGCATCATTTGGTACATTATATTTGATGATATGACGGCAAATACTAAAGATATGGAGACAGTGACACTACTTTTGGATCACCCCTCGTATGAAATGATTTGAAATTGTACATAATTAACAATCATCAGTTATGCAAGAAATGCTCCATTATTATATCACTTAGCCAGGTACTCTTCAACTAAAAGTGTTATGATGAATCAAAATAATATCTTTGACCAAAATGAAATCTTTGCATTTTGCTAAAGTCAAAGCTGCTAATGTAACGCCGATATGGGCCCGTTGAAGATTTTTGAGAGGGTTGACATTTCCAGCGAGATAAATAGACAAAGACTGTGAAATTCCATGCAATTATTCAGGTTATGAAAAAAAATTTCCAGAAAATTATAAACTTGTTTACACCTCTGCAGCGATAGCTTAAACGTCTAAAAAAAATTGAAACTTATGATGTTTTGTACATGAAATCTAAATGATTGCACTGATTCTTTTCCAGTAATTAAAAGAAAAGAGACTCAAACAATTAACAATTATAGTGATAACAATTCCTATAAAACTGTGAACTCAACATTGATGCATAATAAGTAAAAGACTTTTTTAGTTTTTAGATCATTTATAAACCAACATAAAATTTTGTAGAAAATGTGACACTCACACTAACATTCAGCGTTTATGAGACACATTTTAAAGAAAATATAAACGGAACACGGAAAACACAAAAGTCATTTTGTACGTATTAGATAGACAAGTCGACAGTTCAACAAGTCGACAGGTCGATAGATCAAGAGATAGACAGTCGCTTGCCTGGCGCAGTGGTTAGGGCGTCTGCTGTAGAGTTGCAAAGTTAGGAATTAAATCCTTACTCTTATTCTTCGATTGGACGTGGAGACCGGTCCTTCGGATAAGACCGTTAAAACCGAGGTCCCGAGTCGCAGTAGGTGCTTGCACAAAAAGATCTCTCGCTGTTCAATGCATGGTCCTGAGTGCCGAGTATAGGACAGAAAAATTCAGCTCTCGATCGGCAAATGGTGGCGTCTCCATATAGGTGAAAAATTCTCGAAAGGGACGTAAAACAACATAAACAAAAGGTGGACAGATGGACAATTGCACATTTATGTTTTTTTTTTGTATACAGTAACTGAAGTGTCAACCTGTCTACCTCTCTACATGAATAACCAGATATAATTGTACGTTGATTAATTAATGTATTTTTATAACTTTGAAATACACATTTATATTGATGTCAACCTGTCGACCTGACAACAAGACACTTTAGTACGTTTATTACCAAATGTAGGTTGTCCAAACTTTTCGTGGACAATGATGTTTTTGATAAAATAAATGGTTCTATATACATTTTTGTACATCAAAATATTTCTTATAAAAAACAAAGTCATATAGACGTAATTTGTACTGATGTAACTTTATATTTTTGTATTCTTTCAATGATAGTAACTTGTATATTTTTGTAAACATTATGTTTTATTTAAAACAAATCAAAGCTTAATAAAAATCATATGTAACACAGCTAAAGAGGCTATAATCATTTTTTGATATCTTAAGTATGAGTGACTATATAGACAGTGAAAATATTACACAAAAACTGTAACAAACTTGTTTCATATAAGTTTGACAATAAAGGGGTTTGTTTTAAAATGAATATATTTTGTTTTATTGAAAACAACACAGCATTTTTTGAAAAGAATTATTTTTTTATAAAAAAAATTATATGTAGACACATATAAAATTTCTGAGGTCGTATTTTTGAATCATCTAAAATGCTTTAAAATTATATCAGGATATTTTACAAACAATTGATATTTAAGGTTAGAAATTTTGGTCCTAATATGGGTCGGATACCTTGAATATCAAAGACCATAAAACAATTCAAATAGGAGCAATGCAAACACGAACCTTTAAAACATCAGAGGTGGTATCCGGTGCCATGGACAAAACACTGTATGACAAATCTTGTATTTCAATAGTAATTAACTAACAATTGGTATGAAAAACCTCAGTCAGTATTTGACTCAATGATAAATTGTTTTGCTGACAAGGTCATTGTTTCGACCATAGAACTTACGAAACGATGACTTGAAACAAGACTGATGATATTCTTGTTTCATCAACTTGTTCTTTTGTAATTTACTTCCTTTAAAGCATAATCTTTGTCACAGTCAATTAAAAATTTAAATTAGATAAATCTCATTGTGAGATAAAATGAATGAATAATCTATCAATTAGCTTATAAAGAAGCCAAAACGTTGAGCATGCAAAAACACACTGAAGAAACAGGTCATTTATGCAAAACCCTTCATGCATTCCTGCAATTTTATATGAAGAGCACCCAACACAGTTATTTTCTTCTAAATATATTTTGTTTAATTGACTGCATTTTTATGACAGCAATGTTTTTCGGCATAACATTTGGCATATATCATAAACAAAACATGTGAAATTCACCTTCACCTTGAGGGTAAAACAAAATCAGAGGTGAACCTTATAAATAAGTAGAAAGATACAAATTCACTTTTTGAATAAAATGACCCTCTCCATCAATTAATAAATTGACTTTCACCCTCTTTCCCATTTCATATATCAAAATATAGTAGAGACATTATGCTTTCATTGCTATTAAAAATATTAATTGGAGACAGCCTTTGTGAAAATGCATTGGTCTTGAATTTTGAAAAAAAAGAAGACAAAATGAAGAACAAGAAGAATAATAAAGTCAAATTTGACGACTTTCTGCAATGAATAAAAAAAAATGAGCATAGTCCTCCAACTAAAAGGAAAATATTTTATGATTTTCAGAAACAGATCATTCAATATTGCACTGTAATTGCATATTTTGGATCAGAGATAAAATTGAATGAATAAAATAATTATTTTTAAAAAAAATTGGCTCCATAGAAACGCATGTAATACTTGATTTTTCAAACATGTTTATAATACACATTAGACATCATTCTTGCAACTTTTGGAAACAGTCATTGCTGCAGTTTTGTTCCAAGTTTTAACTTTATAATTAACTACTGGGCTCCTAAAAATCTTTAAAAATTCCATTTTTCATCTTAAAAACATGTTGCCATGCAATCCATGACATATAGCAACCAAGTTTTACCTGCTTTTAGTTTACGGTATCAAAGTTCATGTCATTATAGAGAATGACTATATAGATCTAAAGAAGTTTGCCCTTAAACATGTGCGCATTTTTTAACTTCTACAGGAAACTGAATTATGTTATCCGTTATGAGTTCCTGATTGTTAAATTTTACATAAAATTGTTAAGATATTTTCCGGGCATACAGAGCGTTTTATTAGTAAGTTCGCTTAAACTGAGCTTTAATAGCGAATTTTTCAGTACTCTCAGAATGAATTTGGAGTTATGATATTACATATATTGCATATGAGTAGATTAAGGAACAGAAAAATTACACTATCCTCGATCACACACATTTGCACAAAGAAGTTGATGGTTGTTATGAAGTACATGTAAAACCTTGCCGTAACATTCGCATGAAACTCGTTTTGAATACGTACTTAAAAAAATCGGAGTAAAACTTATTTTTTTCTTCAGTTTTCTTGTGCCATACAACAATTATAAATCATGTTAATGTTATGTATGTTGTGCATCTTTTACAGAAAAAGATGAACTACATGTAAGAAACAATAAAAACATAATATAACAATAAAAAAAAAATCAAGCATTCTTTTGGATGGTTCTTTTCATGGATACCGATTGCGCTCCGTTATTACTGACCTATTTATATATGTATATGAAGCAGTATTTGTGCGAAATCCTATGTGTGAAAAGAAGAAACTTTGGCCTTCAACTCGACATTTAGATATATCAGCGACGTATTGCCAATAACAATGGTCATTTCCATTCCTTTGTGGATACAATATATTCCGGTGAGCTTAATTGAGATAAAAGATACCACAGAGTCTGACTCATCTGATTCATACTTGGATATTTTACTTGAAAAAGATGTTAATTGTAATATAACAACCAAGCTATATGATAAACGTGATGACTTTGACTTTCCTATCGTCAACTTCCCGTTATTTTCCGATTCTGAGAAGGAGCACACGGCGGTCAACAAGGATTACTCACTCTTCCATGGCACCTGATCCCATCTCTGATGTTTTGGAGGTCCGTGTTTGCTCTGCTCCTTTTTTGTATTGTTTTATGGACTTTGATATTGAATACTGTTTTATCCATATCCTTCCTTGCATTCATTTTGTAATATCTTTTTTTAAAGTTTAAGTTTTTCAAAATTAAGTTATTATATATGTATTACCTTTTTTAAAATTTAGTTTTCAGAACATTCCAGTAATGTCATACCTATTATTTGAGATACGGCATTACATTGTCCAATAATTTTCGCAATAAAATTACTTTAATGCAACAGATGACTTCAAAACGTCCAATTGGCAATAACAATATATAATTTGGCTTTTTTTTCTCCCCGCATCCCAAATTTAATAATTCTAGGTAGTATTTTGTTATAAATATCTTGGAATAAATCATTTATGGCCAGGAGAACTGACGGAGGAATAGGAAAGTCTGTTTTGAAATGATTTCTTTTCGATTGTTGATTGTAGTCTTTACTGCAACCTTTCATTTTAAATTTTATGAAGGTGAGTGTCTCTCTCACTCTCTCTTTCTCTTTTCTATAATCTCTCTCCACATATGTATTTGTACAGTCAAGCTTTTCAGTGACGGTTAGATATAAAGTGAAATATCATGAATAATCGATGTACATGTATACTTTTATTACACTCATAACCAAAAAAATCCGTTTTCTAACATCTCTAGCCACCCATAGATGTGCTTCTGAAGTGTGCATGGACAGTAAAATTGATATTAAGAGAGAGCTGAGAGAAAGAGTAAATGTTACATCTGGACCAGAGGGAGAACGAGTTTACTTCAAACCCGGGCTCTTCAGTTTTGGATGCAGGTTGGTTAAGTTTACAAAAGATTTTTTTTAACAAGGGGGTTTTCTTGTTAATTCATCCGTATTCCGGCTTTCTAGTCAATATCAACACTTAAATTTACATATTGAAATTCAGTGCAAAAACATGAAAGGAACGCGTGTAATTCTGAACATGTTTGCAATTAATGTTTAGTTATTGATTTAAAAAGCAGTTAAAACAACATTTTTTGAGTATCTTCTTAAAATGGCATCAGGGGTCTAGAAAAACATAACATCCCCTGCCGACCGGTCACACTCACTTTAAGTCCTAAGTTCTTCAAACGTAGATTGAATATTATGCAGTCAAATGTATTGTAAAATTAAGGCCTGACAAATGGTATGAAATATGTCGGTCAAAAGACGGTTGAATAAAAGATTGAATTTGCCATCAAGGCGATAACAAGGACCAAGATTTAAGAAATGTTGACTTCAAACAAGATTGACTTTCCTGTCATACGCCTGTCTTTTACCCAGTGCATACACTTGAAGCAGGTTGGTTTTATCATTTGTCCTCGATAAAAATAATTGTTTGTTACAAAAAAAAAATCCTAAATCAGAGTCCTTGTGCTTCCTCTTAACTTATCATCATAACGATGCCACTGCATATATTGTCTCGATTTATTTTTGCAGTTTTGTATGAATTTTATTTCAACTTAACTTTCTATTATTAGGGGTAATTTTCAGAATTATGCAAATTCCATTAAAAAACACTTATTCCATTGTTCTAAATTTGGACATAATAAAGAAAAAAAAAACATGAAACAGTTAAAAACAATTGTGTAGTTGTAAATTGATAGAAAAATCTTATATGAGAACTAGAATTTTATGTAATATCTATGAAATAATTCAAAAGTTCATATATTTCCTATTACTTGTATGGATAGTACTTTATTGAAAGAAATTCTTTTTAGCTACTTTAACATGTATAAGGATTGCATACCCACGGGGGTGGACCCATGTTTTCCAAGAAAGTATCAGAACAGACTGCAGGACTTTATTGACGCTTTAGACAACATCGCGTGTACCAAAGCTGAGAGTAAGCATTGTGATCCCTATATAATTTGAAAGATAAGATATCATGTTATTTAATCGCTGAAATTAATTTCATCCTTTTAAAGTGAACTAAAATAAGAGAAGATATTTTCAACAAAGTCAATGCTATTTTTTTTTTTTTTGCTGTGTTTCACTCAAGGAGACATAACGATTAAATACAATTTAATTTGCAGTTTTATAAACATCAAAAGAAAAGAAAAAAAACTACCTAGGAGAACTAGAAATCTCAACCTTATTTAAAAAATATAATTCACCTCTTTTTTTGTCAAAAACTTCATGTTTAAAGATGCTTTTTAAAATGAATAACATTCATTGTGCATTTTGGTATATATAGATATATATAAATACAAGTTAAACATACAAAATTTATTTTTAAAAAAAACCCCATTCATTTTCATTTTGTATTCAAATGATTTCTAATATTTGTATTTGAAAAATATGGATATTTAGCAGTTGAGCAAATTCCACGGCTGTGTTTGTGCTACTGTATTATTGCCCTAATTTACTCTTTGCAGGATTGGACAAATTGATCGACTGTATGAACAATGGCGATGTCCAGAAATTTCTTTTTGAAAACCTGTATTCTAAACTTATCTCCTTTGAGTCTAAAATGAAAACGAATGACTCAGATGTATGCAGGTTAATAATTAATTAACATATATCATCATATTCGTTTACAGTTATAGAGCTTTGATTTGAAAGTTAAACTGAAATATGTCACTTGAAATACAAAAAAATATATATAATTTCAGTAAAATGAAGGTGGATATTCGTGCCGCTGTGACAAACCTCTCGGCTAATTGCGACCATGATGGCCTGCAAGCCCTTTTGCAGCTTATGAACGAGTTGGCAGAAGAGATACCCGATATTTTCCAAATAGTCACAGGTGAATTGATGACAAAACCGGATTATAAACAAAATTGCTATGACGAGTTTATGGAAGTGACGTCATCAGTCCAGCGTTCCCTTACCAGACGAGCTTCTGTCATGGAAACTTCCCGAATCGTCCGATCTCTGCTTGGCTTGTAGTTCCGGTCTAATTTCTGCTCGGCTTGTAGTTCCGGGTCTTGTTTTCTGAATAATTAATCCAGCATGAAATAAATTATCGCTAAACCTAAGTGTCTATTGTCTATTGTTATTTGTGAATAGGTTTAAAGAAATTACACCTTGTTTCCTAAAATCTCTCCTCATTTCAATTGACTATGTAATCGTTTATTTTAATAATAGAATTAAAAATAACATGAAGAAGAAAGAAAATACTAATGGTTCTTCGAAACAGCAGATATTTTTATTGTATGATATCAGATATGTTGTCCTAAAACGCACCAAACTTTCGATATGTCGGTCTGAAGAAAACAAGAATTGATTGATAGATTGATTGATTGTATATTGTTTGATGTCCCTCTTTTTTTCACTCATATTACTGTATGCCGGTGAAGGATTCAAAAAAGTGCACATAAGCAATGCTAAACCGGTGACATTTTACTTTAGAATATATCACCAATTCGATTTCGTTTGGTAATAGTTAGATACTAGTGGATATTTCTAATTAAAATGCACGTTAAGCATCACTTAAATCAGCATGGATTTGAAACAATTGAATATTTCTAAATGCCTATGGATACCCTAAACCCGGAAAAGTCGCACCGAACCTTCTTTGACTTTCGTTTATGTAAATATTTAAATCGGCACTTGAACAATCTGATGGTGGATCATAGTCGGGCGCGTTTTGCGGAATGTTACTTTTTCCGCCATATCTGTTTTCAAAAATTGAATGAAGTTTTGTGATACTGTAGCCATAATGATAAAACTAAGAAATTGATACTCTTGCATTTGAAAAAAAAATAGTTTTTTGTACAAAGTTAGGCATATAGTGAACAAAAGCTTTGAAATGAATGACCGTTCTCGATTTACCATGGAAATACCACAAATGTCGGCTGACCCCTGCCACATTCTATTGTTTTGTTCTTTGTATATTCGTGAATTTCAGCGCTAAAATGTGTTGATTCGTATGGTTTAGATATCAATTAATAATTTGGAATAAAAATTTTGCTTAATTTGATATTTTTTTTCACATTTTACCGGGGCCCATAAGTGCACACCTTCTTTTGAGCTTTACTCGGCACTCAGGGCCATTGAGCAGTGAGGGATTTTTATCGTGCCAACGCATGCCGCTGACAAATTCACTGTTTTTAAGGTCTCATGTTTCACCTCAAAGTGCCGAGTGCATGGCGAAAATTTATAAAAATTTTATCGACTGGGTCAGTCGCGGCTGAGATACGAACTCATGATCCCATATAAAATGAGTGACACGATTAACAAGAGTTGATGTGATGGTTTTGTATTATGAATACCATTTACCAATTATACTGTCGTAAGGATAATGCAAAAAAGGACTTACTGCTAAACCGGTCAGAAGAAAAAAAAATATAAACAGCAAATAAGCGTTACGTAAAACAAAGGCAAGAACACAACAGGATTAACAGATTACTTCTGGAAGGACTATAATTTGTGTTTTACTCATTTATCACGATGTTGCTTATGTTTCTCTTCATTTTGGGGGGGGGGCATATAATTTAGTTTATTTTTGAAATAAAGTCATTTAATAAAATTATTTCAAAATCTTCTCGTGAAGAACTACTGGTTTATACTTATCTGAAAGCTCCAGTACAGTGCATAATGTACGTTAAATTTTGTAAATGCTGGAACAAAAAAATCACACACTTCACAAACGCTATGATTGCCGCGTTTAAGTCTAAATTTATTTACAGCCCTCCATCGTCAAGTGGTGATGTCTCCATATGCGTGAAAAATTCACCAGAGGGATGTTAATATAACACAATTAGCCAATGTGTTAGGATTAAGAAGACATTTGTAAGTTTATGGTTTTATTAAAAGTCACAGCAAAGGTACATGTAGTAAACAATGTACATGAAAAGTTCAATTACAAGGATCTCGGAGCCAAGATGGTGAAAGCTCACATAGTCATTGATATAGTCCGCCCCTCAAAGCTAATCTCCCATCTCCTTATATTTGTCCTCTTTACATTAACATTGTGCATCTTGCACATTCTTCAGTTAATATAGATGGCTGCAGCTCTGCACAAAGTCTGATTGGAAGTGTCAATGCTCGAGAACAACACATCGTAAAAACTAATTGTCCGTTAAATGAAGACGCTCTATTTTTGTATTCTATCTCCCCGGGTTTGTAAACAAGTTCCTTACTAAGATATTATTGTCCGTCGCTCTACACACTGATAGTATCGATTATAATTCATAACACAATATTAAAACATAGATCGATAAATGTACTGTTCAAATTCAAATATCAATTAAACTTATAATTTATACACTAATTGTGTTACATTAAATCAGCAAACAAAATTTATAAGAATTACTTTCCAATCATGACCCCATATAAAATGGGACACAATTGATGATCAAATGTTTACATAGGAATAGACAAAATACAGGAAATGTTTAAAAATTCTTAAAAACCAACAACGAATTAAGCACAATAAATTCAGTTTATTTTTGCTTTTTACTGGTCCAAAAAAAAAAATCTTAAAGGCAATCCCACCATTGAGATCAGCAGTAGGCCCGTAATTAGTTATGTTTATATGGGAGCATCCTTCGGTAGACGTGTAGATTCAGCTTTCTTCTAATGATAACCCCGGGTATAGGAAGAGGCCACAAAGGGCGATCATCATGGGAATTCTTTCATTTTTTTTCTTCTCAAAAATAGGACAACAAATTTTAGGCATATTTATATAAAATCATTGCCATATGACATGTACCGATTGACGACAATATGCAATAATTCCAATCTTAATTTTATTTATTGATTCCCTGTGTTTTGATTGGACGAAAACAAATTCAAGAAAAAGTTTACTCATCGATGAATTCTTCAATCAGAACTACTTTTTTGACTGTTGTAAAAACAATGAAAACAGATACTTCTAGTCTGTTTTAGCTAAGTTATGATTACAAGAAACTTGAAATGAAAAATGAATGAATGAATGAATGATCGAATGAATAAATGAAAAGGAGATAAACAGGACTGACAGACGGGAATATCATGTTTATGTCATTGTCGGATCAGGAATGTGAATTTTAAAAAATCGCTGATCATGCTGTCATTTTCTCGACGTTCCATAACGTCTCAGTTGGATTCGCTGTGATAGGGAAAAGAAACGTACCTCAGACTCGTGCCTTTCTAGCAACAAATATATATGTTTACATCCTACAGATCCCATATTCTCACTAAAATTTTGAACGAACCAGAGCAAATCGAGGACGTCGTCGGTCTGCAACTTTCGTTATGACGTTATTGTTAATGTCAACATGCCCATGGTCAAGGACGAATTATTCTGGAGAATACGCGTATTTACGATATTTGTTGACTTAAACAACATTCAGTGATTTTTATAAGTTTATTTATTGATTGTTTTGACAATTTAAGTTGGATTTCATCGATATTCATCTTGTATACGTATCTTTGCGGCATAAAGTATTCCTACACCGTACAGAATAACGGATTGTATGGCGGCCTCAAAGGGAAATAATTTTAATTGCTTCGCACTTTTATTTAGTTTGTGAGTAAAAAGGCAGAGTTTACACATCGATAAATTCTGAAAAAAGAACGTTTAATCCTATAGTAAGGGTAGGTATACACTGTCGCCAGCGACAATATGAACAGGACGTCAAAATATACTTCAGCAATCTCTTTGCATGAATAGCATACGAGATACTTCAGTGTGATTTACACATAAATTACATTAAAAAATCTACAAAAAACTAAGAACAATCTTTAAGCAGCAATATCTTTGGGGCAGTGTGTGCAGTGTTGGAAATGCAATGTCGCCTTCGACAATATGTTTATGTGTAACATTTTAGATGGCGACAGTATGTACCGACAGAGGGCAATATGTGCAATAAAGGTAGGTACATATTGTCGCCAACGCCAATATGATCAAAACGACAATATACACCGTCATACCCGCGGTCATTATTCGATGTAGGTCATTATTCGTCTTTACATCTGTAGGCAGCTACATGTAAGTGCAAACAAACTCCAAATTCTATTGATGCATTTATTGAAACATTTTTTTTGTCCTATCATTCTTAATCACTTTATAGAAATTATTCGTAAATAATAATCATTGGACAATCAACAAACTATGAAATAAGTATTTACAATACATAAATTACATGTACGTACAACACGGAAATAAGTATTTAAAAATGAAATTCAAGAAATGTATATTTCAGAATTAAAGAGTTGGAAATGTTTAACTCATTAATTGGTTATTAATAAGAATTCAGGTCATTCGATTAAAACAGCTGGTTTATTTTTTTTTATCACGAAAATATAATTCAATATCAGAGTTTCTATAATTTATTATTATTGATTTATTTCCTAAAATTACAGAGTAATGAATTACAACAAAAATTTAACTGTAAGATATACAAAATTCCTGTAATTATTTCCATAAAGTCTCAAATTTGTAAATTCAAATTTAATAAAGTACAAATAAACAACTTATTTATTATCAGTTATATTTAATGATATAAATTGCATTCATTATATCCCATAAAAACAGTCAATCAAACAAACAAACAAACAAAAAAGAAATTTAAAAACGCGTTTCAGTTCTTTATCAACCCGATTTTGTTAAAATAAGTAAACAATGGAATACACACTGATTTTGATAGAAAATAAGTGACACAACAGGCTCTAAAATAAAAAAAAACCCGGAAAATTGAAAGTTTCTTTTTTTTTTTCAAAGATCGGCAAACATTATTCTGGCATCGGTTTATCCAAAAATTAAAAGTAGCTGCAGATTTAATTGCAGCTCGCAGGTCATAAAACAATATTGAACGAAAAACCAGAGACTACTTGCAGTGACCTCCATCGATAAAAGTGTATATTTATTGCGCACAAAAACGCACTGTTTCTTAATTCATTTCTACGTATATATAAAAAAGATACTAACCGAGTGTCCCTAACATACATTGTAGTCTTTTACTATATTCACAACAAAACTATACGCACAAGTCACGTACGAAGCGCAACAAAATTGATTGAAAATATCACGGCTCAATTTCAGATCAAGGATGGCTATTTCCAATGGTTTCGTGGAGTGTCTTATTGTGGAAGAAGTTAATAATATGTCAGGAACACCTAAATGGCTAAATAACCGGACATTTAGGTGTTCCTGACATATTATTAACTTCTTCCACAATAAGACGGTAATGACTAGATGATATGGCTAGATGATATGGCGTAAAAGAAGTCGAACATGAGTTATCGTTCATATAACGAGTTATCGTTCATAAGATGCGTAATACGTCATCACAAGAGACCTATTCACTCGTACATGGAATATTCCACATGTGTTAAAATAAACAGAAATAAAATAAATATTCTTTAATCATATTTATTCGATTGGTAATTTATATTTATTTCATTTGTAATTTACAATGGGGTTATTATATATAAATCCGTATGCCGAAAAATGGAAATGTTAGTAAATATAAACAATTTATCAATATAAATTAATCATCAAACATGGATTAATTATTAATAGATAATCGTGGATTGATTTTAATGAAAAATAAAAGGAATTGAGGTATAGTACTTGATATATTTTCTTTCTATATGTTTATTTGTATTTCGGATAATGCAGTTTGGTTGTTATGTGTATTTCGAATGGAGAATGCACGGGGTGTGGTGGTGGGGGGGGGGGGGGTATTACCTACTGGAGACAGGCATCTATCGTTAAATGTGGTCATGTAAGAAACGAAAACCAAACGTGTTTAAATGCTGCCTTAAGATCCTTGCTCCAATTTTTCACTCATGGGAACACTAACAATTGCCGTTGGAAAGCTGCTCGACACCCTGGGTCATTGAGCAGTGAGGGACCTTTTTCGTGCCAGCACCAACAGCGACAGGGAGGGGTGGAGCGGTTGTTTGTCAGAGTTAAGGAGCCCACAACCACACTAAAGTTATTGAATTATTAAATCTTATGCATATATTGTAGAGAAAAGGGGGCCCTGGTCCTCTGCACAGTGAGGGACCTTTTTCGTGCCAGCACCAACTGCGACAGGGGACCTCGGTTTATACGGTCTCATTGGAGGACCGGTCTCCACGTCCTTCAGAGGGATTCAAACCTGCAACACAAGGATTATCTCCTTAATCCGCGACTTAAAAGCAGACTTTCTTATCACTATTTCACACGGCCACGCAGATTTCAGTGGCGAATCCACGAATCTTGAAAAGGAAAGGGGGGGGGGTGCTGTTGTTTATCAGAGTTAAGAGTTTGTCAGTGTTAAAATATACAGAAATATAATAAATATTTTTTGATAATATTTATTGGATTGGTAAATTACATTTTATTAAAAATTATTGAATTATTAAATCAATGGTATATTCGACAGAAAAGTGGGCCGGGGTGGGGGAGGTGGGGGGGGGGGTGCACTACCTGTAAACTAATCCGCCAGTGTAATTGAATGACCATTATACTGAGGTTGTGAGATAGAAATAATTATTTTCTTATTTTAATTAGAAACTTCTACCTATACAACAACCACTAATAAGAAATCTGGTATTGTTTCACATGAATAGCCAGGTTAGAGATAAGACTTAATTTCTCACAAAACTCAAGTTTTTTCCCCTGCGTAAATCTACAAAACCTACATTTTTCGCTATTCGGCAGTTACTACTTTTCTGGGTCTGGTATACCTGGTATTTCACACTAGGTAATTCGAGTGAATTTTTTTTTTCATGTGATCCAAAGTACAAACATATGACATTGTGCTTACTTTATTAATATTTCTTCACTTAGGGCAGTGATGTTTGTATAATACTTGTTGTAAAATATGTTTTAAAAATTAAAAAAAAAATTAATAAAACTAATTATAAAGTCCAAATTACTAGATTTCACTTCTTATCTAATGACCATGTATTGAAGGGCAGCCCCGCGAGAATTCCGAAGCATTTAAGTTATAATGTATAGCGACCATTTTACGTACCTAATAAATGAATGGTCTGATAGTTTAAATCTTGATAGAATTTTGAAGATGGTATCAAATAATGCTTCACTGAGAATTGTACAAAACTTTGATTTTTGTCCAATTAATTGCACCTTGAATTTTACATTAATTGAAGTTCTATGGGCTGCACATGTTTTATTTAAGATATTGTAAAAAGTTATTTGATTTTCAAACAAATATCTTTGTAAATATTTGAATAAACTATATCTTTATTAAGTTATATACAAAAAATGACTCCTTTACCGCAGACACTTTGAGAAATGATAATTTTTCTTCTTTTCATCAAATGCAGATAACTCTTCATAAACGTTTAAGGTGGATAGTCACACCAACTTTTTATTTTATAGATCTTTGAGTCATCCTTTTTAAACAATGGTTTCAGCACTGAAAGGCTGATATTAGCTCTTGATTATTTATAATAATCTTTTGGAGTTTGACCCATTTGTCATGGAAATTTTAAACTTTTACTTTGGCCATATCTTTTGAACAGTAGATGCCAAGACATTTATACTTCACATAATGTAATCTTTTTGAAAGACCTTTCATTGGATACAAACAGCCTTGATCCTTTGACCTTGACCTTGTAGATTTCCGTACTTGTGAAGAAACTTTAACCTTTGCTATAACTTTTGAACGGTAGGGGATAGGACTTTCATACTTCATATACATGATCCTTGTGAGAAGTTACTTCATTGGATACCAAGAACTTTGACCCTTTGACCTTTGAGATTGACCTACTTTAAAAAAGAAAACCTTGACCATAACTTTTAAAGTATTATGGCTAGTGCTTTCAGACTTAACATATTTAATTCTTGTGAGAAGTTACTTCATTGGATACCAAGAACATTGACCCTTTGACCTTGACGTTGGAGTTTGACCTACGTTTTAAAAAATAACCTTGGTCATAACTTCTGACCGGTTAGGGCTAGGGCTTTCATACTCTATATAAGAATTCTATGTGGCAAGACCTTTCATTTTGATACCAATTACATTGACATTTTGGCCTTGACCTTAGAGATTTTTGTACTTATTAAAAAAAAAACTTTAACATTTCCGTACTTTCAAATTTCACAATTGTTTTCCATTGAGAATACCTTACTTTTGGTACCTATTAATTAAATTTGCATTTGAGAAAAGTTTAATCTTTACTATGTTGCCATACATCAGTGTTACACAAACACATCTTGTTTATTAGGTATTCATATGATGCATTCATTTACAGCAAATTGTTTTAAAAGAAAGCATCTAATTTGAATGTAAATAATCATAATCCTACATGTCATTCATTGCTGCTGATTTATTTAAGATTGAAATTATTACCATGATCTTAAAAGGGTTTTCCTACCTACCTGTAGCTTGTACTAGCTAATAATTCGACATCAAACTCGGCTTTTAGGGAGATTTAAAAAATAAGTATAAGCTGAAGATATTTCCCAGATCTCAGAGCTCTTCTCACCTACCTGTACCTTGTACCAAATAAGAACGCGGCAAAATATTCGTCATATACCTACCTGTGTTTCATAGATGCTGCTTTTTTATACTGACTTTATTACCATGATCTTACTAGACAACTCCTCACCTGTTAGGGAGATTAAAAAGATAGGTTTAACATGAAGATATGTCCCTGATCTTAGAGCTTTCTCTCACCTACCTGTACCTTGTACCAGATAAGAATACAACAAAATATTCGTCATATTCTTACCTGTCATTCATAGTTGCTGATTTATTTTATGCTGAAATTCTTACCCTGGTCTTACTAGGCAACTCCTTACCTGTTATGATGATTCAAAAGATAAGTTTAACATGAAGACATGTCCCTGATCGCAGAGCTTTCTCTCACCTACCTCTACCTTGTACCAGATAAGAATACGACAAAATATTTGTCATATTCTTATCCGTCTTTCATAGATGCTGATTTATTTTTATGCTGAAATTCTTACCAAGGTCGTACTAGGCAACTCCTTACCTGTTATGAAGATTCAGAAGATAGGTTTAACATGAAGATATGTCCCTGATCTCAGAGCTTTCTCTCACCTACCTGGAATACGGCATATTAAACGTCATATTCCTGCCCGTCATTCATAGTTGCTGATTTATTTTATGTGAAACTCTTACCTTGGTCTTACTAGGCAACTCCTTACCTGTTATGGATATTCAAAAGATAAGTTTAACATGAAGATATGTCCCTGATCTCAGAGCTTTCTCTGACCTACCTGTACCTTGTACCAGATAAGAATACGGCCGTATATGAGTTATATTCCTTCCTTTGTTTCGTAGATGCTGATTTATTTCATGCTGAAATTCTTACCCTGATCTTACTAGGCAACTCCTCACCTTTTATTGCACAATTAATAAATACATTAACATGAAGATATGTCCCTGATATCAAAGCTTCCTCTCACCTACCTGTACGTTGTACCAAATAAGAATACCACAAAATATTCGTCTTATTCCAACCTGTCTTTTATAGATCCTGATTTATTTTATACTGAAATTCCTACCCTGGTCTTACTAGGCAACTCCTTACCTGTTATGGAGATTCAAAAGATAGGTTTAACATGAAGATACGTCCCTGATCTCAGAGCTTTCTCTCACCTACCTGTACCTTGTACTAGATAAGAATACGGCCAAAAATATTTGTCATTTTCCTACCTGTCATTCTTAGTTGCTTATTTATTCTATGCTGAAATTCTTACCCTGGTCTTACTAGGCAACTCCTTGCCTGTAATGGATATTCAAAAGATAGGTTTAACCTGGAGATATGTCCCTGATCTCAGAGCTTTCTCTCACCTACCTGTACCTTGTACTAGATACGAATACGTCAAAATATTTGTCATATTCTTACCCGTCTTTCATAGATACTGATTTATTTAAAGCTGAAATTCTTACCCTGGTCTTACTAAGCAACTCTTACCTGTTATGGAGATTCAAAAGGTAGGTTTAACATGAAGATATGTCCCTGATCTCAGACCTTTCTCTCACCTACCTGTACCTTGTACTAGATAAGAATATGGCCAAAATATTTGTCCTAATCCTACCTGTCATTCATAGTTGCTGATTTATTTTATACTGAAATTCTTACCCTGTTCTTACTAGGCAACTCCTCACCTTTTATGGAGATTCAAAAGATAGATTTAACCTTAAGATTTGTCCTTGATCTCAGAGCTTTCTCACACCTACCTGTACCTTCTACCAGATACGAATACGGCAAAATATTTGTTATAATCTTACCTGTCATTCATAGTTGCTGATTTATTTATACTGAGATTCTTACCCTGATCTTACTAGGCATCTCCTTACCTTTTATGGCTATTCAAAAAATAGGTTTAACATGAAATTCTTACTCTGGTCTTACTAGGGAATTCCTTGCCTGAATTTACCTATTTATTTTTAATTGTAATAATTATTAATAAACTAAGGAGCTTATTTATCCATTAGGAAATTTTTTTTCTGTGTATTTATATGAATATATTCTTTTCTTCATTGTTTAATTATTCTAATGAGTAATTAATTCTTCTATTTATTCATTAAGGTTTATTTATTATTTCTAATAATTAAGTTACTATTTGATTTACTAATAAATAATTAATATTTTTTTATCATATTTATTCCTTTTTTTATTATTCTTTTAAAATTAATCAAATAATTCATTTATTATTTTAATTATCGTCTTATTTATTTTGTAATTTACTTATCTGCTTATCTTTTGTTTTATTTATTCATTTATTTATTCATATTTTTTTGTATAGACAGGTTCTGTTTATGTATTGACGGGTTTATGTTCCCATCACAAAGGTTTGTATACCCTTCACCAGGGTTTGTATACTCATCACCAGGGTCTATATACCCATCGCCAGGGTTGGTATACCAATCACCAGGGTCTATATTACCATCACCAGGGTCCATATTATCTATCACCAGGGTTTGTTTTCCCATCTCCAAGGTCTATATACCCATCGCCAGGGTATTTATTACCCATCACCAGGGTCTATATACCCATCACCAGGATCTATATACCAATCACCAGGGTCTATATACCAATCGCCAGGGTTTGTATTACCCATCACCATCACCAGGGTCTATATATATACCTATCACCAGGGTCTATATATCCCTTACCAGGGTCTATATACCAACTACCAGGATCTATTTACCCATCACCAGGGTCTATATACCCATCGGCAGGGTCTGTATTACCCATCACTAGGGTCTATATACCCATCACCAGGGTCTATATACCCATAACCAGGGTTTATATACCCATCATTAGGGTCTATAGTATCTATCACTAGGGTTTGTATAGCCATCACCAGGGTCTGTATAGCCATCACCAGGGTCTGTATTACCCATCACCAGTGTCTGTATTACCCATCACCGGGGTCTATATACCCATCATCAGGTTTTGTATACCACTCTACAGGTTCTATATACTCATCGCTAGATTACCACTATTATTACCAATCATCAAGGTTTGTATATTCACATCTAGGATAGGTATTACCTGTCACGTACCAGGGTCTACAAACTTATTAGCAGTATCTGTATATTGATCACTTTTCTCTATGTTAACAATGGTGTATCAGAAAGAGTCTGTATTTGCAAGGATTCGGTTTTTAATATAACCAAGAGTATGTGCATCGCAGAGGGCCTGTCAAGGGTCTCAGTATTAACAAGGGTCTATGACTCTATGTATCACGCAGGGTCTTTGTCATCAAGGGTCTATGTATCATAAAAAGTATGTATATTATAAATGCCCCGTGTTTCACCAACGGTATGTGTATCACCAAGGGACTGTGTCACGAAGGTTATGTGTATCACCAAGTGCTTGTTTGTATCACCTAGGGTCTATTTGTCACCAAGGGTCAATGTATTACCAAGAGTCTCTGTATTAATAAGGGTCTGTGTGTCACCAAGGGTCAATGTATCATCAAAGGTCTCTGTATTAGCAAGGGTCTATGTATCACCGAGAGTCTGTGTATCACCAAAATTCTGTTTATCTCCAAGGGCCTTTGTATCACCAAGGGTCTATGTATCACCTAAGGTATATGTATCACCTTGGGTCTGTATATCACCTAGGGTCTGTGTATCAAAAAGGGTTTTTGTATCACCACAGATCTGTATACTACTAAGGGTTTTCTTCTAGGGTCTATGTATCACTAAGGTCTATGGAACACCTAGGATCTATGTATCACCTAGGGTCTATGTATTACCTTGGGTCTGTGTATCACCTAGGTTCTGTGTATCACAAAGGGTCTGTGTATAACCTAGGGTCTGTGTATCACCAAGGGTCTATGTATCACCAAGGGTCTGTGTATCACCAAGGGTTTGTGTACTTTTTGTCCATCAGCAATGATCATTAACCTGTCAGAAGAGTGTGTATAATTATAACATAAGTCTGAAAAGCCATATTAAGGATTTTCCCTCTTGCGGGGTCGAAGTACCTTATTTTCTGCAGGGTGTCCAACATTTTTTGCATTTTCAAAATGAATTAATTTTAAGGATGTCTTTGGGTGCGATCAGTTACAAGGTTAATTAAAATCTTGTAGAATAAGCCTGATCGAATTGTATAATGAACTATAATGATTTTTTTGAGATTAAAATTTATTGATCTAAAGTTATTATTTTATGTTGTCATTATAGCATACCTTTTTTTTATTTTGTAGTTGAATCCTTTTAAGGGGGAAGCAAAGGACATTGAACTTTATATCGATAGACAAAGATTTTTTAGTTATGTGGAGATATTTTAACATTGTAAATTTCAGTCATTATCTATCTTGATTCATCTATTTCATCAATGGAAAGAAATCATAAAATTCCATCATGTTGTTCATTTGTTCCACAAAAAATTTGAACATATACATCTCTTCATAATTAATGAAGTTTGCAATGGTTGAAATCCTCATAAAAGTAGGTCGACCAACACAAAGTTCAAATTTCATTTATATTCGATGTCAAGGTTTATGAGAGTAGAACAAAAGTGCCAAAATAGATGCATTCTACAAACTCTACAAAGTCTGAATAATGACATTTCGTCAAGCAGAAAACCAAAGTGTAGTTTTGCTGCAGGGAAATGATATGCAATGTCTGTAATTTTTGAATGGGATGCAGTCGCCCATGGCAAAGTTCATTTGTCAAATCTTTTCACATGAAGATGTAAAAGACCTGTCTCATCAGGTCAAAGCTTTGGCCAAGATTAAAGTTTTGTTAAGGTCAAATGTCAAGGTCAAAGATCATATGCAAAATAAATTGGACTCCTAATAGTTTTGTCACAGGTATTACACAGGTGAATTATGCTTTGATCAGGGCACTAGTAATTCTTAGTCGGCCTTATTGCTGAAAGAACAACTGCTGGCTATTGTCAGCTTGTTTGAGACAGCAGGGTTGACACCGGCCACAATCGCCCAATTACAATTACGTGTAAAATTGTTATTCTTACCCTTAGCCGCTTTTGATTTATAAGAAGTGTATGAAAATTAAACATTATCATAAGATAAAAAATGAATTATTCATAAACGGTTTGAAATAGATAACTCATTTTTTGGAATATGAGAGTCCGATCTTCTCAAAAGTATAGGGAGTCGACCTTTCGATGAATTTGTTCAAAAGTTAAATGATGCGTTTAGAAAGCAGGGGGAAGGGGACAACCCTCCCCCCCTCATGTAACGTGCCTTGTCAATACGTTAGGTGTCTCTTAACATCTATGTGCAACATACACATAGATATTTCATGTTACTTTTTATAAATGCAGGTAAGGTTTTTTTTTGTTATAAATATAACTCATGTATGTACAAGTGAAATCTGAATTTTTAAAATTTTATTTCCGTCAAATGTTCCAAATATTCAACTATCATTCGAATAAAGTAATCGAGTAGTGGACTAAGGTATAAACAAATATTTTGTTAATAAAATTTATCTCAATTTATCCAAAAGAGGAATCAAAATACACCGTGATTCACATTAACAATGTAAAGATATTTCCACAATCCACATAAATAAAACTCTTTGCCCATCGTTTTAAGTTAATTTGAATGTCCTTTGCATCCTTTTTAACAGGCTTACACTGCAATATAAAAAGTAAATAAGATCAATATTAGAAATATAAGATCAATACATACCCTGAGTGAACTTATCCTAGTTGATACAGAACTCCAGGTGATATATAAACCCTTGGTGATACATAAACCACTGGTGATACACAAACCCTAGGTGATACACAGACCTTTGGTGATACAAAGACCACTGGTGATACACAGACCCTGGGTGATACCCATAACCTAGGTGATACACATACTCTTGGTGATACATATACCCTAGTTGATACACCGACACTTCGTGATACACAGACCCTAGGTCATATATATACCCTTGGTGATAAAAAGACCCTTGACGATACAAAGACCACTGGTGATACATAGACACTTGGTGATACATAGACCCCTGGTAGAACACAGACCCTTTATGATACACATACCCTTGGTGATACACATAATCTTGGTGATACATAGACCCTTGGAGATACATTTACCCTTGGTGATACATATTATCTTGGCGATACACATAATCATGGTGATATATAGACCCTTGGAGATAATTTTACCCTTGGTGATACAGACCCTGGGTGATGAATAGGCTCTTGGTGTTACATGGACCCTTGGTGATACACATACAGTACCCCTGGTGATAGAAACCCTTGTTGAAACACATACCCCTGGTTATTGACAGCCACTTTATGATGCACATACCCTTGGTAATAAATATACGCTTGGTGATACATAGACCCTTATTGATACATAGATTGTTGGTGATAGACACTTTTGGTGGTAGCACACAGACCCTTAATGATACACATATCCTTGGTGATACCGTTATATAAGTGATACAAGACCTTAGTGATAAGGACTCTGCAATGTACATAGAGTCATTGACCCTTCTTGATACTGAGACCTTTGATGATTGACGGACCCTCTGCGATGCACATACTCTTGGTGATATCAAAACCAAGCCTATGTAAATACAGACTGTTGATGATAGACCCTTGTTCAAACCGAGAAATAAGTGATCGGTATACAGACCCTGGTGATTGATATATAGATCCTGGTGATGGGTAATACAGACCTTGTTGAGGGGTATACACACCCTGGTGATGGGTATACAGACCCTGGTGATAGCAAATACCGACCCTGGTGATGGGTAGTACAGACCCTGGTGATAGGTAATACAGACCCTGGTGATGGGTAATACAGACCCTGGTGATGGGTAATACCGACCCAGGTGATTGGTAATACAGACCCTGGTGATGGGTAATACCGACCCAGGTGATTGGTAATACAGACCCTGGTGTTAGATAATACAAACCCTGGTGATGGTTATACAGACCCTGGTGATAGATAATACAGACCCTGATGATGGGTATACAGACCCTTGTGATGGGTAATACAGACCCTGGTGATGGGTAATACCGACCCAGGTGATTGGTAATACAGACCCTGGTGATGGGTAATACCGACCCAGGTGATTGGTAATACAGACCCTGGTGTTAGATAATACAAACCCTGGTGATGGTTATACAGACCCTGGTGATAGATAATACAGACCCTGATGATGGGTATACAGACCCTTGTGATAGGTATACAAACCCTGGTGATGGGTATACAGACTCTGGTGAAGGGTATACAAACCATGGTGATAGGTAATATTCACCCTGGTGATGGGTATATAGATCCTGGTGATGGGTATACAAACCCTGGTGACGGGAACATAAAACCTAGCAATGCATAAACAGAACCTGTCTATAACAAAAAAAGTATAAATGAAGGAATAAATAATAAATAAATGAAACCAAAAATAAGTAAATAAGTAAATAACAAAATAAATAAAAAGATAATTAAAATAATAAATAAATTATTTAATTAATCTTAAAAGAATAATTATAAAAAGGAATAAATATGATAAATAAGTAAATAAATTATTTATCAGTAAATCGAACATTTATTTACTTGATTATTAGAAATAATACAAAAACCATAATTAATTAATTAATAAATGGAAGAATTAATTACTCATTAGAATAATTAATTAATGAAGTAAAGATGTATTCATAAATAAACAGACAAATAAATTTCCTAATAGATAAATAAGTTATTTAATTTAATAATAATATTAATTATAATAATTAAAAAATGAAAAGGCCTAGTAAGACCAGGGTAAGAATTTCAGTATATAAAATTTCAGCATCTATGAAAGAAAGGTAGGAAAATGAAAAATATGTTGCCGTATTCTTATCTGGTAGGTGAGAGAAAGCTCTGAGATAAAGGAACTATTTTCATGTTAAACTTATCTTTTGAATCTCCATAACAGGTAAGGAGTTGCCTAGTTAGATCAGGGTACGAATTTCAGTATAAAATAAATCAGCAACTATGAATGACAGGTAGAAATATGACAAATATTTTTGCCGTATTCTTATCTGGTACAAGGTACAGGTAGGTGAGAGAAAGCTCTGAGATAAGGGACATATCTTCATGTTAAACTTATCTTTTGAATCTCCCTAACAGGTAAGGAGTTGCCAAGTAAGACCTGGGAAAGAATTTCAGCATAAAATAAATCAGCAACTATGAATGACAGGTAGGAATATGACAAATATTTTTGCCGTATTCTTATCTAGTATAAGGTTCAGGTAGGTGAGAGAAAGCTCTGAGATAAAGGAACTATTTTCATGTTAAACTTATCTTTTGAATCTCCATAACAGGTAAGGAGTTGCCTAGTTAGATCAGGGTAAGAATTTCAGTATAAAATAAATCAGCAACTATGAATGACAGGTAGAAATATGACAAATATTTTTGCCGTATTCTTAATTAGTACAAGGTACAAGTAGGTGAGAGAAAGCTCTGAGATCAGGAACATATTTTCAGATTAATCCTATCTTTTGAATATCCATAAAAGGTAAGGAGTTGCCTAGTAAGATCAGGGTAAGAATTTCAGCATGAAATAAATCAGGATCTACGAAACAAAGGAAGGAATATAACTAATATACAGCTGTATTCTTATCTGGTACAAGGTACAGGTAGGTGAGAGAAAGCTCTGAGATAAGGGACATATCTTCATGTTAAACTTATCTTTTGAATCTCCATAACAGGTAAGGAGTTGCCAAGTAAGACCTGGGAAAGAATTTCAGCATAAAATAAATCAGCAACTATGAATGACAGGTAGGAATATGAAAAATATTTTTGCCGTATTCTTATCTAGTACAAGGTACAGGTAGGTGAGAGAAAGCTCTGAGATAAAGGACATATCTTCATGTTAAACTTATCTTTTGAATCTCCATAACAGGTAAGGAGTTGCCTAGTAAGATCAGGGTAAGAATTTCAACATTAAATAATTCAGCATCTATGAAAGACGGGTAAGAATATGACAAATATTTTGTCATATTCTAACCTGGTACAAGGTACAGGTAGGTGAGAGAAAGCTCTGAGATCAGGGACATATCTTCATGTTAAACTTATCTTTTGAATCATCATAACAGGTAAGGAGTCGCCTAGTAAGACCAGGGTAAGAATTTCAGCATAAAATAAATCAGCAACTATGAATGACAGGTAAGAATATGACGAATATTTTGTCGTATTCTTATCTGGTACAAGGTACAGGTAGGTGAGAGAAAGCTCTGAGATCAGGGACATATCTTCATGTTAAACCTATCTTTTTAATCTCCCTAACAGGTGAGGAGTTGTCTAGTAAGATCATGGTAATAAAGTCAGTATAAAAAAAGCAGCATCTATGAAACACAGGTAGGTATATGACGAATATTTTGCCGCGTTCTTATTTGGTACAAGGTACAGGTAGGTGAGAAGAGCTCTGAGATCTGGGAAATATCTTCAGCTGATACTTATTTTTTAAATCTCCCTAAAAGCCGAGTTTGATGTCGAATTATTAGCTAGTACAAGCTACAGGTAGGTAGGAAAACCCTTTTAAGATCATGGTAATAATTTCAATCTTAAATAAATCAGCAGCAATGAATGACATGTAGGATTATGATTATTTACATTCAAATTAGATGCTTTCTTTTAAAACAATTTGCTGTAAATGAATGCATCATATGAATACCTAATAAACAAGATGTGTTTGTGTAACACTGATGTATGGCAACATAGTAAAGATTAAACTTTTCTCAAATGCAAATTTAATTAATAGGTACCAAAAGTAAGGTATTCTCAATGGAAAACAATTGTGAAATTTGAAAGTACGGAAATGTTAAAGTTTTTTTTTTAATAAGTACAAAAATCTCTAAGGTCAAGGCCAAAATGTCAATGTAATTGGTATCAAAATGAAAGGTCTTGCCACATAGAAGTCTTATATAGAGTATGAAAGCCCTAGCCCTAACCGGTCAGAAGTTATGACCAAGGTTATTTTTTTGTAAAGTAGGTCAAACTCCCACGTCAAGGTCAAAGGGTCAATGTTCTTGGTATCCAATGAAGTAACTTCTCACAAGAATTAAATATGTTAAGTCTGAAAGCACTAGCCATAATACTTTAAAAGTTATGGTCAAGGTTTTCTTTTTTAAAGTAGGTCAATCTCAAAGGTCAAAGGGTCAAAGTTCTTGGTATCCAATGAAGTAACTTCTCACAAGGATCATGTATATGAAGTATGAAAGTCCTATCCCCTACCGTTCAAAAGTTATAGCAAAGGTTAAAGTTTCTTCACAAGTACGGAAATCTACAAGGTCAAGGTCAAAGGATCAAGGCTGTTTGTATCCAATGAAAGGTCTTTCAAAAAGATTACATTATGTGAAGTATAAATGTCTTGGCATCTACTGTTCAAAAGATATGGCCAAAGTAAAAGTTTAAAATTTCCATGACAAATGGGTCAAACTCCAAAAGATTATTATAAATAATCAAGAGCTAATATCAGCCTTTCAGTGCTGAAACCATTGTTTAAAAAGGATGACTCAAAGATCTATAAAATAAAAAGTTGGTGTGACTATCCACCTTAAACGTTTATGAAGAGTTATCTGCATTTGATGAAAAGAAGAAAAATTATCATTTCTCAAAGTGTCTGCGGTAAAGGAGTCATTTTTTGTATATAACTTAATAAAGATATAGTTTATTCAAATATTTACAAAGATATTTGTTTGAAAATCAAATAACTTTTTACAATATCTTAAATAAAACATGTGCAGCCCATAGAACTTCAATTAATGTAAAATTCAAGGTGCAATTAATTGGACAAAAATCAAAGTTTTGTACAATTCTCAGTGAAGCATTATTTGATACCATCTTCAAAATTCTATCAAGATTTAAACTATCAGACCATTCATTTATTAGGTACGTAAAATGGTCGCTATACATTATAACTTAAATGCTTCGGAATTCTCGCGGGGCTGCCCTTCAATACATGGTCATTAGATAAGAAGTGAAATCTAGTAATTTGGACTTTATAATTAGTTTTATTAATTTTTTTTTTTAATTTTTAAAACATATTTTACAACAAGTATTATACAAACATCACTGCCCTAAGTGAAGAAATATTAATAAAGTAAGCACAATGTCATATGTTTGTACTTTGGATCACATGAAAAAAAATTCACTCGAATTACCTAGTGTGAAATACCAGGTATACCAGACCCAGAAAAGTAGTAACTGCCGAATAGCGAAAAATGTAGGTTTTGTAGATTTACGCAGGGGAAAAAAATTGAGTTTTGTGAGAAATTAAGTCTTATCTCTAACCTGGCTATTCATGTGAAACAATACCAGATTTCTTATTAGTGGTTGTTGTCTAGGTAGAAGTTTCTAATTAAAATAAGAAAATAATTATTTCTATCTCACAACCTCAGTATAATGGTCATTCAATTACACTGGCGGATTAGTTTACAGGTAGTGCACCCCCCCCCCCCCACCTCCCCCACCCCGGCCCACTTTTCTGTAGAATATACCAATGATTTAATAATTCAATAATTTTTAATAAAATGTAATTTACCAATCCAATAAATATTATTAAAAAATATTTATTATATTTCTGTATATTTTAACACTGACAAACTCTTAACTCTGATAAACAACAGCACCCCCCCCCCCTTTCCTTTTCAAGATTCCTGGATTCGCCACTGAAATCTGCGTGGCCGTGTGAAATAGTGATAAGAAAGTCTGCTTTTAAGTCGCGGATTAAGGAGATAATCCTTGTGTTGTAGGTTTGAATCCCTCTGAAGGACGTGGAGACCGGTCCTCCAATGAGACCGTATAAACCGAGGTCCCCTGTCGCAGTTGGTGCTGGCACGAAAAAGGTCCCTCACTGTGCAGAGGACCAGGGCCCCCTTTTCTCTACAATATATGCATAAGATTTAATAATTCAATAACTTTAGTGTGGTTGTGGGCTCCTTAACTCTGACAAACAACCGCTCCACCCCTCCCTGTCGCTGTTGGTGCTGGCACGAAAAAGGTCCCTCACTGCTCAATGACCCAGGGTGTCGAGCAGCTTTCCAACGGCAATTGTTAGTGTTCCCATGAGTGAAAAATTGGAGCAAGGATCTTAAGGCAGCATTTAAACACGTTTGGTTTTCGTTTCTTACATGACCACATTTAACGATAGATGCCTGTCTCCAGTAGGTAATAACCCCCCCCCCCCCCCCCCACCACCACACCCCGTGCATTCTCCATTCGAAATACACATAACAACCAAACTGCATTATCCGAAATACAAATAAACATATAGAAAGAAAATATATCAAGTACTATACCTCAATTCCTTTTATTTTTCATTAAAATCAATCCACGATTATCTATTAATAATTAATCCATGTTTGATGATTAATTTATATTGATAAATTGTTTAAATTTACTAACATTTCCATTTTTCGGCATACGGATTTATATATAATAACCCCATTGTAAATTACATATGAAATAAATATTAATTACCAATCGAATAAATATGATTAAAGAATATTTATTTTATTTCTGTTTATTTTAATTAACACATGTGGAATATTCCATGTACGAGTATAGGTCTCTATGATGACGTATTACGCATCTTATGAACGATAACTCGTTATATGAACGATAACTCATGTTCGACTTCTTTTACGCCATAGCATCTAGTCATTACCTTTTCATGTGCGCAATGGAAATAATATTTCGTAATTAAAAATGTATTCATAATCGGGTTGGCGATTATTTCTAGTACAAAATTTATATAGGATTTTTGTAGAAATGGTTAATAACTATATTGAGGGCGATTAGATTATATATTTAGACTTGTCAAGTGATGCAGCAGTCACGTGAGTTTAGCACATTTGCATTATTGATGTTATCCATAAATTGAACTAGTGCAAGGGCATAACCAGGTTAGAATTCTAAGTTTAATTTATAAATATTTTTAAAACGCATTGTAGTTTTTAAAAAGTGCTGCGATCCTATTTAGATTCTGTAATTTCATTGTTAAAGTCATATTTTTATGACCTAATGATGTATTTTTTGCTGGCGGACGGTATTAAATATTGATGTCATCAAATTATTATCGAAATTTCATCAGGACTGCGGCACTTTTTAAATACCTTAATAATGATAATCTTCTAGAGTTGATTTGTAAAAGCTTACTTGGATCAAATGACAATTGAATGTATGCCCTTGCTTTAAATCGATTTATTAGGACCACCACATTACCCTCTGATGTACTAGCATACATATACGATAGTAATCAATTAAATATGAAATATACAGAAAATATATCACTTAAATCGTGAAGAAGACATTAAATTCAAGTTAATAGCCTATAAAATATCTGTAAATTATATTTCATTTAATTAAAGGATGCACATTTTGTTGAGAAAATATTATTTGTTCTGCCTCGCACTGCAGACAAGCTGTGTCACGTTTTACAAAATGACGTCACTAACGACAAACCAGCATTCTGTAGTAAGTTTTGATGTAGTTTGATGGTTTCCTCCGGGTTAAAATAGCAAACCACCTCATTTTGTGGTAGGTCTATTTTTAAGAAGTGTAGTATGGTGCATATTTTGTATTATGTCAAAGTTAAGTTTTCTCGTACAAATTAGGTTCCGCCCCCTTTTTGTAACCTTAACTGTGCTGTGTAGTTATAAGTCAAGGCCACTGGTGTAGTCAGTTGCAGGTCACCCCAGCATCTTCATTATGACCAAAGTCATGGATTCCACAACCATTATGTTGACAATCATTAATAGAAGACTCTGTTCCACTACATTGGACATAGTCCAGCCAGATCTGACCACCTCCCTGTCCGAAAAAGCCTCCTGTGTGTGCAATTGCATTTCTTGTTGAAAAAAAGAAAGAAAATATTTTACTTTCAAAATTTGCATTTAAAAGGCCGATCCCTGAAGAATGAAGATAGGGGGAAAAATGACAATAACCCTGTCAGCTATTACAATTTATTGAGTCAAATGCAGACTAACGTTTTTCATACTTATTGTTGGTCCATTGTTTATACACTGAATTGACGACGGAATTTCCCGGTTATTTCCCAATAATGACAAGGAGCGCACGGCGGTTTTGTTCTGCTCCTATTTTGTATTGTTTTATGGACTTTGATATTAAATACTGTTGGATATCCCTATATCCTTCATGCATAACTTCAAATTGTTGTTCAAGTACAACAGTAAAACGTCAAAATTACTTTATATCGTGTTATCTGCGTCGCAATGACTTACGCCAATAATTTATTACTGCGAGTTTCGTGATCGGGAGGCCTGGGTTCGATTCTAGTTCGCGGCGCCGCGTCATACCTAAGACGTAAACAAAGGTAGTGACTATTCCTTCGCCAAGCGCTCGTCACTAGAAGTGAAAGTCACGGGTCTTTCGGATATGACTTCAAAAAACGTAGGTCCCGTGTCACGGTAGGCGCTGGCACGATAAAGAACCCTCACTGCTCAATGGCCCTGAGTGCCGAGTATAACAGATATCCCAGTGAATGCATATTTCCTTTACTTATCAGCTTATAGCATCCTAATCTTTGATGCAATCAACACATAAGTTGTGTGTAAAATATAAAGAAAAGAAAGAGCTTTCTATTCATATAAATTTTATTTCTATATTCCTACAATTTATTGTATTTATTTCGATTTATACTTAACAGTGTAAATAATGGATAGTAAGTCCGAATAACTATTTAAATGCTATAAATATTAATTATAATGATATATTAAATATCATTATTATACCTTTACATAGTAGCTTAAATATATTCATTTTAGTGTATAAACTTATGTCCTTTCTAACAAAGCTCCGGTGACTAAACCCATGTATATTTAGGTCAGCCATTTTGGAATATTTCTTGTTCTGGAGTTCCATCTATTTTGGATGGTGATTATGTGCATGAATCTTTCTGATTGGTGTATATTTTTACAAATTCTAAACCATTGGTTTATATTTATACTTGTTTCTCTCATTGACATGGGATGCTCTGCTAAAAATAGCAGGTAAACAAGCATCAGATGAGGAAACCCCTCAACACGACCTGAGGCAGCAGATCTGATAAGCCAGCGCGACTCAGAGTCGCGATTAGCAGGGTAAGGGTTAAGTGTATGGCTGTCGCTTGACGGTGTTTGTAAAGTGTGGGACCCTGTGTTTCATTTCATTGTGGATTTCTGTGTGGTAGAGCACTGGTTTGTATTTTGCCTGCAGTTTCATTGGCTTAGTATTCTTGGTATAATTCTGTAAATACAGTGTACATTGAATATATTTAGTCTGTAAATACGTTGCGCATATTTGTATATTTTGGCAGCGCACATTAGTGTCTTAGTTCTATCCCCAAGGTCTGATTCTTATCAGACTTGACCCCTGAGTGTTTGGCTCCAAACCGTCCCCCTACACGTTATAGGATCAGGTGCCCTAGAGTGGTGTGCATCTCCTGCCGACCGCTCACAACCGCTGTGTGCTCCTTTGCCGTGACCGGAAAATAACGAAAAAAGCATAAATAAATAAGCTATGAATTATTGGATGGTGAGATAAATAGATTTCAGAGAAAACGTCAATAAAAATAAAAAAGAAAATAAGATAACTTATTCACTTGAAAGAACAGACAGTAAAAACCATAATAACATGCATGTGACTTTATGCCAATTTTCATTTGTTGTTTACTTTCATCTACATATTATTTTACCCAGAGAATCCTAACATGCGACAAACAACGGTTGCGTCGTTATTATCCCATCCATCATCACAGACAGTTCCCCAGGTTCCATTATGCAATATTTCAACTCTTCCATTGTTGTATGATGTGCCACTTACGAGGGATGTTCAATAAATAATGTCCTGAACTGTATGACATACAATATAGGTATACATGTAATATGACATTAAAATTGGCTTTCTCTCATAATTGAATCTTTAATGAATTTATAACAGTTCATGTGGCCACTTTTCATGACATAGTTTCGTTGTGAGAAGCTGGGAATCAAGGGCGTTTCGAGACACTGCATTATAAATGAATGGTAAAGAATCGGTAAACTAGAGTGAAAATTGAAGCTTAAACAAAGCTGCTGTAAAACTTGTTAAAAATCCCAAACAAAAATTCACTGAAATGTGTGACATTTACAGCAACCAATACCTGTTTAATAGACAAATGAGCAGGTGGCTTTCAATGATAAAAAATTATATATTGGGCATCAAAAACGGGTACCGTCCTTGCCAACAAAAAATTATATCACTTACTGTTTGTCAAATTTCAACAAAAATACCTGATGATGTAGGATTAATTTTAAGACAAATAGCAAATTTGGTAAACATCACATCGGGGGTAGATTACACTGTTTTTAAGAAACGTTTGACGGTAAAAAAAGCTTAGTACTCAAAGGTCACTCTTTATTTTGAAAAATGAGTAAAAACAATAGCGTGTATGAATGTCTTAACAATTTTTTTTTTAAATATCAGTAATTGGAGTTATCCACGTTTTGTGGATATTCAAACAGATAATGGAACTTGAATCTATTTCTAAAAATCCTTAAAACAAAATTTACTATAAGAATTACTTGACAAAAACAGGGAAGCTCTGGCGAGAGCAAAGAATTGCAAGAGCACAAAGACAGATTTATACGCAATGTTCTTAAATATTAGTGGGATTGTTGTTCACATTCGTATTCGGGGAGACAGTTTAATTTCTGGATGAGGCTAGAAAACAATTTTTTTCCATAAAAATCGAAATGTTTATTAGAGGAAGGACCCAGAATCAGGAACCCACTACATTTAATTTCTTCATGACAGCGTCCAAACCCGCACGCCCTGAAGAGTAAAGGGGTTTTCGGGATACACAGATAGTTAATATTTTTTCACATTATCAATATTCGCCAGATATTTGACCTTTTGACTTATTTCTATTTCCAAACTTGACAAAAACATCTTTGATAAGGAAGAAACAAGTCCAGGAAATCGTTAGATATGCCATTTTCCAGTATACCAAGGGTCATATATATCCAAAAATGAGTTCTAAAATCAATCAGAAAATGGATAAAAAGGTTACGGACATGTGTTGTAATTAAAAAAAAATAATAAGTTAAATAAAGAAGACAACATCATTGAAAAGCGTCTTTTGTTTCTTTCCGACCACCGAGGACATTATTTATTGACCAGCCCTCGTATGATCCTTATGCCTGAACGTAACAAAAAACAATTTATAAAAGCAATGTAAATGAAATATCTTGCTGCAGAACTGTAGCCTTTCAAACAAAAAAATATTGAAGACCGGTGAACTATCGTGTAGAGTGGCACCCAATCAATAATGTGCATTTTGTATTGCGCACAAACAAGTATGCCAATCCTCCATTTATTTCTGACAAAGAACTGAACATTATTAAATTCTTGCGTCTTATACACAAGGTACAAACATTGAGACTTACTGCAAATGTAGCTTTCACGATATTCGGCCCTGATTAGTTTCTAAGAAGAACTCTAATAATTTATTTGTTTTATCAACTTGCTTCAATCTATTTTCATATGAGCACGAAAAGTAGCGTTGTATTTGAATTGATTTATGTTTCTTTCCTCGAAAGATGCCAAAAAGAATAATCAGCCATATATTTCAAGAATGCATGTACATTTTAAGCTTACAGAAAAGAAAGTTGAATGTTTGTTTCAAAACACATAAACTTTAGTTTAATTTGAGGGAATTTTATAAATGCATTTTATAAATATATATTGCTTTATGAATATTAGCCATACATGTATGACTTGAAGCTATCTGGATATTTCGACCAGTTTAATCATATGTCGTAGTAACCCTCATAGTATTCATCTAGTGCTATTAACTGATTTTGATGGGAAAAACTGATCAAAACATACATTTAGTACCGATATAAGTCTGGCGAGTGCTGTACGAAAAGCAATGCCTCTTTTTCCATTAAAAAAAAACTAAGAAAATAATTATTTTATAATGTTATGATATTGGAATTTCGTATACTGCAGTTGGTACAGTATATAATACAATATGGCTGTGCGCTATTCACGTCAATTAAATGGGAAAGAATATTTGTTTCATCTTAGTGATTTACTGTATGTCCTAACCTTAATAATATGCTGTATCCCAGGCAAAAAAAAGACACTTCTTTATCTAGTTCAAATTGATTTTACCTTATTTTAAGAATATTTTTTTCATCGATGAAATAATTCTTATTTGTAAGGACGTGCTAAATAGTGAATTCAATAATTGAAATATATCATAAATTGGGGTTCTGAGTAGGGGAGGGGGTATTTAAACAACCTTAAATCTACACCTCCTTAAAATAATTTTGTGACACATTATGGTTTTCTTGTTTATAAGATGAAAACTTTAATTGATATAGCTTTTGTATTCATTTGTCCACTTTATGGCTCCTCTATTCTCCTGAATTTCAAATGTATGTTACCTTTTTTATGCGTTTAAATTGATTATCAATATCATGATCGCTTTGTGAAAAATTGTAATGATTTTTACTATAAATTTCTATGTAAAACCTGATCACCCATCGTGGCCGCAGCCTTGCACAAGGGGGGTCATGAATTGAACAAAATTGAATCTTTCCTTTCAGAAGATGCTTCTGCATGAGTTTCATCTTTCACAGCCCAGTGAAGCTTGAGAAGAAGATTTCTAAGGATTTTCCCTATGTATTCCTATGTTGAAAGTTGATCACCCACTGTGGCCCCACCCTACTCCCGGGGGTCATAATTTGAACAAACTTAAATCTTTGCAGGTTTCATGTTTCCTGGCCAAGTGGTTCTGGAGGAGAAGATTTTTAAAGATTTTTCCTATGTATTCCTATGTTGAGCTTTGATACCCCATTGTGGCCCCATCCCAATCCCTGGGGTCATGATTTGAACAAATTTGAATCTACATTACCTGAGGATGTTTTCCATGAGTTTCATCTTTCCTGGCCCAGTGGTTCTTAAGGATAAATAACACAAACAAACTTTTTTCAGAAATCTGCATTATTTCTCATAGATTTACATTTAAATTGACAACCTGAATAATGTTTACCAAGTAGAGTGAGATAATTTTAAAAGATTTTGTCATAAAGTTAAAAAAATGTGCAAAATTTTGTATGGAATTATATAGAAGGCAAAATAAAATCTCAAGTCTAAGCACCAAGGAAAACCTACGATTTCTTTATATTTTAGGGATTTATTTTTTATGTAATTACAAATCAAAATCAGTCAAAAAATATTTATCAACCCGAGCATCCATTTTTTTGTTTGTGGTAAGTACCCTTAAGAAGTAGATTTTTAAAGATGACATTAATTTTTCTCCAATTCATAAATATCTACTTGGAAGAGGGGTGGCCCTTCATTTGAACAAATTGAATCCCCTTCAACTTAGATACTTTTTGGCAAGTTTGGTTGAAATTGGTCCAGTGTTTCTTTAAAAGATGAAAATGTGAAAAATTAACGACTACAAGGACAACAACAGGCAACGGACAAATTTTTATCAGAAAAGCTCACTTGAGCCTTCAGCTCAGGTGAGCTTAAAACTATGTAGACAGTTATGAGCAAGGACACCTCTTTGAAACTTGTGGATTTTGTGGACTCCTGGGCCGGGCTGTATATTATATACATGTAAGAGGCCCACGGGCTTAACAGGTCACCTGAGTTGTGTAACGACTTTCAAAGAATTAAATTCTGGTTCGTGTTTAAAACCAGAGACCATGAAATTCTCAATTTACAATTTTGAAAGAGGCACCATTGTTTATAATAATTATAACATGCTTACTCTATTTACTTAATACCCAGAGATAGGCCAGAGTAACAAAGAGAAAATGCACTCCACTTTATAACCAGTTGTGCACCTCACCCCAAATGAACCACTGACCCTGGGACCACATATTTTGAAATTTTGCAACTTTTATCATATAATAGTTGATAAATACCAAAGAGCAGATTTCAAAGCATTTATTTATTTTCAAACTATGAAACCCCCACCCCCTGACCTAGGGGTGCATAAAAAATAACTATTTTTCTAGATGCACTTTTCTTCATCATAAATATATATTCTTGGATCAATGGCATAAAACCCAAGAGTAAAAGGAAACGATTTTCAAAGAATTAATGTATTTTCACCATAATTATGATTAGTTAGTTTATTTAATACTCAGACAAGAGAAGAAGATTTTCAAAGCATAAAAGCATTTTCGCTATATGATCAATAGAGCCCCGTCCTAACACTAGAACCCCTGACCCTGGGGCCATAAAATTCACGATTTTTTGAAGAGGCAGTCTAAATCAACTAAACTATGTACTTAGTTTATTTAGTGTACCTAGAAGCAGAAAAGTAGATTTTTTCAAAGAATTAATGCATTTTCATTTTGATCAATAGAGCCCCGCCCTAACACCAGAACCCTTGACCCTGGGGCAATAAAATTAATAATTTTGATAGAGGCACTCTTGCTTGACATAAGTATGTACTTAGTTTATTTAATACCCAGAAGTTAATTTATTTAATACCCAGAAGCAGAGAAGAAGATTTTCAAAGAAATTATGCATTTTCACTATATAATCTATATAGCCCCGCCCTAGCACTAGAACCCCTGACCCTGGGAACATGAATTTCACAATTTTGGTAGAGGACTCAATTCTCATTCCATCCATACCAACAGTTTGCCTGCTTGATGTCCAGGAGTAAAGAAGAAAATTTTTAAATATTGCAATAATTTTAGTGGTTTTGGCCCCACCCGTCAGGTGAAAGGGGGGCGGAGACCGTAAAATTCACAATTTATGTTCTCCTTTACCCATAGATAC
This sequence comes from Saccostrea cuccullata, assembly GCF_032062105.1. Classification (NCBI taxonomy): domain Eukaryota; kingdom Metazoa; phylum Mollusca; class Bivalvia; order Ostreida; family Ostreidae; genus Saccostrea; species Saccostrea cuccullata. Next base: position 3,474 of record NW_026932373.1, on the reverse strand, counting down.
TGTATACTAATTTTGGTTGAATTTGTTCAGCGGTTTCAGAGAAGAAACCTAAAATGTTCAAATGTCAACACACGACGGACGACGGACGAAAACGGATAGTAATAGGTCACCTGAGTTATTCAAGTGACATAAAAATGACTAAAACGAATTAAATTAACAGTTTCATATTTTTAAAAATTAATTTGACATGAATATGACACTTACCAAGGCAGTGATGAGTGTTACATAGTGACGATTCTGAGGATTCTCCACTGCATGGGTGACCTCCAAATCTCGGAGAAGGATTATCACATGTGCGTGTTCGTGCCCTAATACCACCCCCACATGAAACAGAACACCCGCCCAAAGGGTTCCAACCACTCCATCGTCCATGAACTATACATTTGAAGAAAAACATGTTTTGGAAATTTATCACAAATATTCAATAAGAAATAAAGCAAGAGGTTCGTTGGCCACATGGCTTACCTGAGTAACATTGGTATTGCTTTTCTTAACCAGATTTCCCCCTTTTGTGGCCTCGTCCTACCCCCCCTCCCCCCTTAATGGTCACAGCTCTAATAATTCAGAAACTACTCTTCCCCAGAATGCTTCCACGTAGGTTCCATCTTTTCTGATTCCAACGGTTCTTGAGTGGAATACTTTTCAAGTTTTTTCCTGTAAATTTTCTATGTAAAAATTTGATTTGATTCCCTATTGTAGTCCTGTCCTAACCTGTGGGGTCACAATTTGAACGATTGAGAATCTACACTACCTAAGTACGCTTCCACACAAGTTTCAGCTTTTCTGGCCCAGTGGTTCTTGAGAAGATTTCAAATGACTACACCCTATTTTTGTCTTTTATTGATTGTATCCCCTTGAAAAAAGAACTACATAGATTACATGATCAGTACGTACTGGACCCTGCTGACAAAGGAGTTAACAACATTGTCTTCGTTTGTAAGACTCATTTTTACGTATAAATTGTAATACTTGTATTGTAAAACTTGGATTTTATTCTGCAAAATGATTTTGAATTACCATATATATTTTGGATTCCTAAACTTCATAAGGATCCTTACTTACAAAAATACAATGTGGGTTGCAGTAAATGTTCAACCAAGCCTCTTTCTTTACTCCTTACTAAGATATTAACACTAGTGAGGGAGAAACTTCAAGAGTATTGTGCATAAATTTATTCAAGAAGTTGTGCGAAGCAGATGTGGATAATCAAAAATTCCAAAGATCTTTGGGACAATTTGAAATCACAATTTTTTTTTACCAAAATCATCAGCTTAAAAACGTATGACTTTTCAGGTCTATACACAACCATTCCCAACGGCTTTTTGATATCATTGACAGCTGCGTTTTCAATAAATATGGAACTCGTAAATTAAGTTACCTAGTCATCGGTCATTTGTAAAATTATTTTGTTAAACACATTCTGATTGCACACACAAGTACTCGCTGCAGACAGGGGTTTCAAATGTTCAAGTAAACGAATGCGATTAAATACATTCTATATTAAGAGGTTGCGTGAGGATCACATGATGTACGCATTGATTAAATTACTAAACTAAAAAACCAATTTTCTGAGTATTTTCCTTTAGATTCCGGATATTTGAAACTTGTTTAAACACTTCTGAAAATGGCTGGACTGAATTTAATATGTCCCAGGAAAACATTTTATTGCATTACACTATTTTGGTCGAAATTGACCCGTGGTTTAAATTACCCTAATACATACCAGTTTATGCACTAATAATATTACAATGATATGTTAATGGAAAATAATTTCCTATTTAATATTAGTTTTTCATTTTCATCTTACACAGTGCCTATTAAGGACGCGAAATAGGAAAATAGCATTTGCACATTTGAAATTGAAATGTTCTCAAATATTAAAGAGAGCACGCCTTTTTAATCAATTTCAGGGGTAATAGCGGTTTTCTCTTAAAAAAAACCCAACACGTTTTGTAATATTCCAGATCAATGCTTGCTTATGAAAATAACATATTTAAGATCAGAGGTTGAGCTTTGTATAAAATATTGAAAATCAGCTTTCAAAAATTACCGTTTTATAGATGTTTTAACATATAAACCCTATAGGAGAAAAATGAAAATTTATGACGACATAATGCATTGACTAGCCAGGAAATTATGTTGATTCCGATAGTGACGCATTCAACAAGGGTCTTTACAATATAAAATGCATTATCAACAGGGCCAGACAGGTCACCTTAAGTAAACCCCATTCTTTACATTTTAATATAAAGATTTAGAACTGAATACAAAAAGATCAGTCTTTTGTTGAACAATATATCTGACTTGCAGCTTTGGTTGATAATTAAAAATTAAATAATTAAAATCATTGCTTTAATCGTCATTAAACATACACAAATATAGAAGACGAACTTCTTCTCATGTAAAACTTCTTGGAACTGTAAGTTTTCCAAAACGTTCCGCTGAAATTATTGACCACTGGTCAAGTAAAATACAAAAAAAGGGGATTAAAGATGGCGGAAATGGCAGGAGTCTAGTATTGACCAAGGAGAGTAAAAGGGGTATTATTGCATTTCTGAGTGTTGATAAATAGGTTAGTGTGTACTCTATCTTAAGTAAGATGCATCTCTAATTGAAAACAAACTTTGAAGCAGAACATTTGACTATTTTGTGTGTTTTTGTGGTGTGAACATTCGTGAGTTCTACTCATGTCGTCAAAGTCCAAAATCGGTGGGTACAAAACGAAAACACAATAGTCCCTCTGATAGCTCATCTAAAAACTCACGTAGAAGGTTCAGATTTTCATCATTGCCAGATTTAAACGAATTTTGTGATCAAACTGGACTTGAAAAAATGAACGGGAAAGATACAATCACCTCCGTCCCAGCCTCTAAAGATCTTTCTCAATGTAATCAAAGTTCATCTGTGAATGCTAATTCTTCTGCTTCTGAAAACATTGGGGAGCCAGGTACTGATAAGCAACCCCCCTTTATCCAAACTCAGGGTAAAACTTTCAGTCTTCCAGAGTTAATATTCAACTCCATGAACAGCCAAACTTTTATGGCACAGTTAATACCAGTGCTTGCAGAAGCTATCAAACCCTCCATCGAGTTAGCAGTCCAGTCTGTTTTCAGCTCATTAAATAAAACAATTCACAACCAAGCTGAAACAATTTCAAAACAAAATAAACAAATTGTTGATCTCACAGGGCGTTTAAAAAATTATGAAGAACAAAACACTGATCTACAAAATCAAATCTGGAATCTTGAGGATACAGTAGATGACCTAGAGCAGTACGGAAGGAGAAACTCTTTAAGATTTCACAATTGCCGGGTTCCCGACCAAGGCACGGACACGGATGCTAGAATAATTTCTATATGCAATCAGCACTTATCAATAGAGCTCAAAGAGGATGACATTTTTAGGTCACATCCCATTGGTAAACCCAACAAAGACGGCAAAATTCAAATTATATGTCGCTTTAAAAATTGGAAA
>NW_026932371.1:0-5159 GCF_032062105.1 Saccostrea cuccullata | reverse complement strand
AAAATTATCCTCTGCTACCAAGTTGCAGCCACTGAACCCTTCCTATTAATCAACTAGATTTAACATTTTCGAACTGCCAGTCTAGCAAAAAAACCTAACTCTTGCTTTACAACAATAACGGGTAATTGAAAAATACTATATGCGGATTTAGAGAGTCCCTTAATGGGTCAAAAGTTAAAATAAATATATAACTATGTATGAGGCGCTAGGATTGTCCCAGAAAAAAAGCGAACATTTTGAATATTTCAAAATTTTTTCAACCAAAACCAATACTTTTGGCATGTACAGCTGTACATGTAGTTGGAAAATGATTTTTTTAACAAAATGATAAAAGACTGTGGTATCATATGCATATAAAAGCAACATTTAAATGGTGTTAAATGTCGGTGGTCAGCGCACATTTTTTTTTTTGGAAAATAGCATGTAAACGGAATTTCCTTAATTATTAATTTATATGGAAATATGTCACAAAATTTACCTCAGTACTAAAATTATTATGAAACACGTACATGGAGACAACATCTGATGTAATTGTGTATAAAAGATTCACTAATGACAAATTTCCGACAATATATTTCATCATGTCCCACAGTACTTTAAACTAGAGGTTGTCAAAATTGTTACGATAATATGGAGCATCAAATTAGTTTTGAACGGGATATGACTCCCATCCATTTGAAAAAGAGATTTTAGCTATGGAAAAACCCAACTTTCGGGCAAAGGTTTATCCCGAGTTGAAATGTTTCAGGTTGACTTGATTGGTTATACGATAGACGAGAATGGACCAATGAAATGAAGATAAACTGAAGAAAACAGAAGCTGGACGTCATAAACGTACCTGAAAGCAATGCGATCAGTAATTAATATTAATAATCGAAATTAGCAAAAAATCTATTTCAAGAATTAATTCTGTATATCTTTTGGTGATGAAATTGTTATATTAATAGTAATTAGGAGTAGTTTATAAGCAGAGAGAGTCTTAACTTCATTTTAATTTTTAAAAAATATGCAAAATAAAAAATACATGTTTAACTATTGTTTCATTTAGAAGTGTTAAAAACCCAAAATGTCATTACTCATCGAAAACTTTGAACATATCTGTAGTACAAATATGTATTCTTTCATTTAGATTTATCAGTATCATATAGTAAGAGATGACATGATTGTTTAAAGCTATTTTGGTAATCCATCCTCACTATCTCAAGCAGCTGCTCATCTTTTACATCTTCTGGCTTAGAGATGGCAAAAATTGTACTATTAGGTGCCTGGAGTGGAAAATAGTTATTTTTAGTACACATATGTTTTAAATCATAACCCCACCCTCCAAATAAAAACACAATATATATATATATATATATATATATATATATATATAGAGAGAGAAGTCTGGATAGTAGATCCATACAAATTCCTTCTACAGAGTCCCTTGCTAAGCTCCTTGAACATGTTCTCAAGTTCAACAACTTCATGTTTAATGGAGAACATTACCTGCAGGTTAATGGCACTGCTATGGGTACGAAAATGGCACCGTCTTATGCCAATGTCTTCATGGGCAGACTGGAACGCAACTTGTTACTTCAAGCACCATTTAGGCCCCATAGCTGGTTGCGTTTCATTGACGATATAGAGATGAAGTGGGTGGAATGTCGCGAGAGCCTCGAGGCATTCATTACGTTTGCCAACACCTTTCATCAGTCGATCAAATTTACAGTAGACGTATCTAATTCGAAAAACGTATTCCTAGATACTACATCTACCCTGATTGATGGTGAAATCGAATTCAGTCTCCACACCAAACCCACAGACTCCCACCTATATCTTATGCCCTCTAGCTGTCATCCCCCACACACTTTTAAGGGAGTGCCTAAGGGTCTAGCCACCAGAATTCGACGCATCTGTTCGTCCCCTGCCTTATATCAGGAGCAAAGTGGTCTTCTTAAGTCCCACTTATGCAAAAGAGGCTACAATGCCCGCACCGTACAAACAGCTATTGATGAGATGGCAGGACATAACAGGCAAAACCTATTACGCTACAAGGAGAAAGACAATAGCGGTAGGGTCCCTCTGGTAACTACATACCATCCCGTCCTTAAGAACCTTAGCGGTATCCTTCAAAAGAACCTACCAATTCTCCATTCAAACAAACGAATGGCAGAGGTCTTTAAGGAACCCCCATTGGCTGCATACAGACGCCCAAGGAACCTGAAGGACATGGTAGTAAGAACCAGACTGGACAACCCATTACCTAACGGGGGCTTTAAAACTTGCTCTGACAGAAGATGTCTTCTTTGTAAGCACAGTACTGACACAGACAGTTTTAACAGCCCCGTTACAGGCCGCAGCTACAAAATACTAGGGAATTTGTCCTGTCATACTGACAACTGCATTTATCTCATCAGTTGCAAAGTTTGCTCCAAACAGTATATTGGTGAAACAGGAGATCTCCGCAGGAGAGTCAATAACCACCGTTCGACCATTAGGACCAAAAAACTCAATGAACCCGTTGGGGAACATTTCAACCTTGAGGGTCACAAATGGGAGGATATGACAGTAGTGGTGATTGACCATAACCCAAGATGGACAGATGCTCAAAGAAAAAGCAAAGAAAAGTTCTGGATGCACAGATTGAAGTCATTCCGCCCTAATGGTATTAACAAACTAAATGACTTCACCAGAATGAACGTAAACTAGACCCAATTCCTGATGATACTAAACAAGATTATTCTCTCAATTTAGTGTAAACTCTACAGTCAATTTGCGTCACCAACTCTCGAACATCCCACATAGCTATGTATTGCTTTCGCCTTTGTTAATTATTTTTTCCCGGTAATAAGTCTTTAAATATTTCAAAATTTATAATGGATCATAATTCATATGTTTAAATATCCCTGCCATCTTATTTTTCTTTGATTATTCTTTATTAAGTAAAGTTACGCCATTTTGAGAGAATGAAACAATGTACGATTTACTGATTGTCGTAATTAATTAGCATAATTAATTCGTTCAATTATGTAAATCGCACTTCACCCGAGTATACCCGATAGACCGGACGCATTTCATAGCGGTCCGGATTTCTTTCTTTATTATTGTTCTTAAAAATTTCGAATTCAACATGTAATTTATTAAGTATGTAAATATCTAGTGTTTAGTAGCTTAGTAGTAGTGCTAGTTGTTTTTGTTTCTATTTTTCCTTTGTTCTTATGACTTTTTAACTTTTTTCTTTGTCCTGAGGAAGGGACAGGGCGTCCCAAAATTTGACAATTTTTATTGTTCGTGTCGTTGGTCATTTTTAGTGCTTTATATATATATATATATATATATATATATATATATATATATATATATATATATATATATATATATATATATATATATATATATATATATATATATATATATATACTATACACTATTAAATCACACCTTCCCCTGTCTCCTTATGTTCAAGAGCTGTGTAGCGTATACGTATTGGTCTTTGTCACCAAATGTATTCTTAGATGTTAATGGCGTGAAGCCTCCGTCAAATACTGTCACTGGGTTTGTGTATAAAAAGAAATAATGACTGATTCATTTGATTTTTAATTTTTTAATTTTTTTTTCTGAATTTGTTTTGATATGTATAGTACAATTCTGTGTAAACTGACCTACCCTTTCACAACAACTACGAAACTTCAAACACAGATTACTGATAGAACAACTGTAAATACAGATTTTTAAACATTTTAAAATTCATCGAATTTTTTTTATCTACGTTTAAAACGTTATGGTAAGGATATCGGATGGTCTGCAGACGGGCCGTCATGATTTACAATTTGTGCAGAACAAATATGAGAAAATTAATTTTTTTGCGTGGAGATTTTACGAATTAATCTGGACTGTTGTTGCTGATCTCTCCTTTTCTGTGTCGCTCGGAACTCCATTGGGAATGATGACTCGTCTTCTTACAGTTTTACCTCTAAAATTGCTGCATTTGCAATAATTTTTCTGCGACCGATATCCACAAACAGCGTTTATCGTTCGACTTTTCAGCGCATACGCATTAAAACGTAATAAAAAAGTCCCGTTCAGGGAAAAAAACTCACCTTATTGAAATGCGAAATTGAAGTTAATAATGGTAAACTTAAAAAAAGTGTATATCTTCTTTACCTCCTGTAAATTATTCTGTAAATATGTATCATCATTCTGATATTGACTGAAAGGTTCTTAGCTTAAATTGAAGAAAACAAAATTTCTTTGTATAAAAATTCTTTCGGCAAACTACACTGATTTTTAGACAAACTGTATATTTAATTGTACGAGCACATTTTCATTATATTTTTCAAAACAAAAATAAAAATTACATCTTTACCATTTATCCGAATTGTAAGACTTGAAAATTTTAATCCAGATCCACAGGAGCTGTTATAGAATTTAGAAACCTCACAGGTAAAATGGAGAACCTTGTCGAACTCCGTTACATGATAGGTTATTCTACTGAACATTATAATCTCTCCACCACTTTCATTTGTTAAAAGCTTTATTTCATCTTCTTGGGTTACAACTTTCATCCAGTTAGCATTATTTCTCTTTTTAATGCACCAGTCTATCTTCTAAAAAGAAATAAAAATGGAAAAGACATCCAAATTCATAAATAAACCTTTGTTTAGTCTAAGAGTATAATCTGAGTTGGTTTTCATTGATAATTAATCGAATAATGAAATTAATATGGGGCTTCAACCAATAATGAAATTAAAAATCTCTTTAACTACCCTTGTATCCGTCACAATTTTAATTTCCCCCGTATAAAAATCTTTAGTGCAATTACATTTTTTACTCAGCTATTGGCGGCGGAAAGGGAAAATAAGACGTTAATGCAAAGCTAACAACTTATTTTTATAAACATACTGAAATACAAAACAAACAACCTTTGAAAATCAACAGACTCGTTTGCAAAATCAACAGACTCCAATGCAAAACCAACGATCACTAATGCATTAAAACCAACAATCATCCACTGAATTGACGCTATATGGCGTGCAAAAAAAAATCTAGACATTACCTGAATTAAAGCTAGATGGTGCAAGTTTATCTACGTCATCATTATTTGTGTACTTTCATAGGAACGTAAATCCCATGAAATTGTCTATCAGCATTTGTCAATTTGGCAAACCTTGAAATGT